>NW_025370744.1:0-307 GCF_016433145.1 Gracilinanus agilis | reverse complement strand
CCTTTGACAAAATACAGCATCCATTCCTATTGAAAACACTGAAAAGTATAGGAATAGAAGGACCTTTCCTAAAAATAACAAACAATATATACATAAAACCATCAACAATCATTATATGCAATGGGGATAAATTAGAAGCCTTCCCAATAAGATCAGCAGTGAAACAAGGATGCCCATTATCGCCTCTATTATTCAACATAGTACTAGAAACACTAGCAATAGCAATTAGAGAAGAAAAAGAAATTGAAGGTATCAAAATAGGCAAGGAGGAGACTAAGCTATCACTCTTTGCAGATGATATGATGGT
>NW_025370742.1:871-8236 GCF_016433145.1 Gracilinanus agilis | reverse complement strand
AATTATTTCTCATCTTTGTACCTATAGCCTCTAGAGCAGTGCCTGGCACATAGTAGGTGATTTGATCTGAGCCCTATGGGAAAAATATGCAAGTCCTACATACTAATATTGGCCACATTGATTCTTATAACATCCTCTTTTTAAATTTAATTTTTATTTTATTGATTAATTATGAAAAATGTTCCATGGTTCCATGATTCATATTCTTTCCCTTCCCTCCTTCCGCTCCCCTCCCATAACCAATCCACAATTTACATGTGTCATTGATCAAGACCTATTTCCATATTATTGATATTTACACTAGGGTGATCGTTTAGAGTCTGCATCCCCAGTCATATCCCCCATCGACCCATGTGGTCAATCATATGTTTTTCTTCTGTGTCTGCTCCCACAGTTCTTTCTCTGGATGTAGATAGTGCTCTTTCTCATAAGTCCCTCAGAATTGTTCTGGGTCATTGCATCGTTGCTAGTAGAGAAGTCCATTACAATCAATTGTGCCACAGTGTATTCATCTCTGTGTACAAGATAACATCCTCTTATAAATAAAAATTGATCTGGGGGCTACCCTACCAGATTTACAAGTCTTTATTAGTAAAGAGAAAAAGATTGATAGAGGCACAGAGAGAGTTATGGCTCTTAGCCTTCCTACATCTGATACTTCATTTTGCTGGATGGCTGAGAGCCATGAATTTGTCAGAGACCCCCCCAGGTAAGATAAGCTGGAGCCTGGACAACCTGAGAGCCACACTCCCTCTCCCCCCAGATCCTAAGATGGTATGAGTGACTCGGCTTCCTGCCCTACTTTTAAAACACATTTTGCTCCACCTCCATGGTCACGTTGTACGGACTCTGCCACATTGTTCCTCAGACCCCTACCCTCACAAGGAACCCAGGAGTCTCACTTACCCCATGACTTTGTGACTTCTCTGTCCTACCACCAGGGTGCACAGGATCTAAGCCGGAATGGAGGTCCTCCAGGTATTATGCTTCACACAATCCTCAGATAATAGAAATGAGGCAAGTTCTGAAATTGAGCTGAAATGCATGGCTCGTCTAAGCCCATAGAAGTCACAGAGCTGGCATCAAATGGAAATACAGTGTGTAGAACCTAATACTTGATAAGCAGAGCAGGAGAGAGTGCTTAAAAATAGTTCTGATCAATTCTTTAAATACATCTTCTTTTCTCTAAAGTTTCTTTTTTATCCACTTTCCATTTAATTCTTTCTGTGAGAATTTCCTTTTTTCTGACTGCTCAGGAGAAATGGTAAGAAAGTTTTAGAAAAGGAAAATAAGGTTCTTTAGAAAGACCTAATGAAATTGAATTGCTGTTGGGGGGAAAAGTATTTGGTCAGTTTCTATGAAAATTCTTTGTTTTGAACTTTGCACATATATATGTATAGACACATATGTAGACAAACACCATTATCTTCAAAAGGTATGTTGGCAAAATGTGAAGATATATTTATAAGGTAATCCAGAGTGAAAGATAGAAAATCAGAGGATCCTCACAACAGAGCAAGATAATCTTTTTTATAATGGTTGCAGACTCTAGCAACCTAAGGGTATGGTATAATGAGATACAGAATAACTTTGGGGAATTTCATCAGCTATTGGATATCAAGTGATCTCATTTTCTCCTTAACTCATTGCATTACACTTTGATATTGAAATAGAAATAGTGTGTTGAATCACATATTTTTTCTTCCTTTAATATTAGATATTTCCAAATATTTTCCAATTATTAGCATATCACATCTCCTTGAAGCAGATTGGGATTATTATCTTCATAAGGTGCTGGTTTCAACCAGATGAGATATTTGACATGCTGAAAGGTTAAATGACTTAAGTATGGCCCAGATTAAATTACTGTCAGACAAGGGATAGGAATTCTGATTTTTCAGATCCCAATCTTATATTCTTTCTCTGGGTGTGAATGCTTTTCAGCCTTTATTTTTGTTCGATGAGTTAAAATACAGCAAGGAATAATGCACGAGGAGTCAGGAGACCGAGGATGTAATTCGTTTTCTATCGTTCAATCTTCCACTATAAGTATAAAGTGTTATATTGAATTCAAAAAAACAACTTCACAAGTACAAGATAGGGGAGGTATGGCTAAATAGTAGTTCATTTGAAAAAGACTTGAAAGTTCAGTATGAGACCACAGTTTGATGTGCCAACCTGAATCAAAAACTAATGCAATATTGTACTGCATTAAGAAAAGGATAGTGCATAGGACAGTGGAGTTGAGAAGACAGCTAGGTGGTGCATTGGATAGATATCTGGCCCTGGAGTCAGGAAGAATTGAGTTGGAGTCTGGCCTCAGACACTTACTAGCAGTGTGACTCTGGGCATATTATTAATTAATCTCAATCTGCTTCATTTTCCTTAACAGTAAAATGTGGGCATAATAACACCCACCTCATAGGGTTAATATGAGGACTAAATGATAATATTTGTAAACTGCTTAGCATAATGCCTGATAAAGAAGGAGCTTAATAAATGCTTATTCCCTTCCCCCTGTACTCTGTCTTGGTCAGACTATTTTGAACACCATTTTTTAGGAAAAAATGTTGATAAACCAAAGAATGAGCAACAAGGTGGTAGAATCATGTTATAATTAGGGTCATTGAAGGAATCTAAGTTGTTTGACCTGAAGAAAAGAAGGCTCAGGGAGAACAGGATAGACACCTTTAAATATTTGAAGGGCTGTCCTGTGGAAGAAAAGTTAGACTTGTTCTAGTCGGGTCTAGAGGACAGAACCAGGAGCTGGGCTAGAAGCTGCAAAAGAAAGATTTCCTAATAATTAGACATGTCTAAATATGGAATGGTTCATGTCAGGAAGTCTACAGTCAAAGGCTAGATGCTCCTTTGGTGGGTATAATATGGGAGAGATTGTTGTTAAAATACAAGTTGGACTAAGTGACCTCTGATCCTGTTCATGGAGGTGGGTAGTGACAGAAGTGGGGCCCTCGTGTTCTGGAATCTTGTATTTTTTACCAGTTAGCACTAGGTAAGCATAAATTGCAAAATCAGTATTATTAATCTTTTACATTAGTCTTACACTATTCTGTATTATTAATCACCTACAGTCTGTATTATTCTGTATTTACATTAGTTTTGTACTTTTCTGTATTATTAATCACCTATAGTCATCTTTTACTGTTCCGTACTCTTCCTGTGTTTCCAACTAGATAAGGACATTCCAGGAGGATAGCAAGATATCTCCTATGCTGACAAATGATGGAGAGGGGAACAATGAAGGGAAGACTTGCATGCTAAAGAAACTGACAATTCAGAGGAATCCTCTAAACTCGCGCATGCCCCTTAGTCTCTTTTTAGTGTCCTTAAGTTCACCTTTGATGTGTCAGACCCCCAAACATACCTCTACCTGGATTTGTACCATTCTCCTTTATGCCAGCTTCTGGGTTTTTCTGCTTGGAACACTCAGATCTGGAAAAAAGGTGGAAATTTCCCTAGCATGGGAGGGGACAAACCCTCAGACCCTCAATAAATGTGCAAACCCTGATCCACAGCTTGGGCCATTCCATCAGTCCTAGGGCTATCCTATCAGCCTAGGCCAGTGATGGCAAACCTTTTAGAGACTGAGTGCCCAAACTGCAACCCTCATGCTGCATGTGATCCCCATGCCTAACCTTAGATGCGGGGAGAGACAAAGCGCTCCCATTGGGCTGCAGGGCAGAGAAGTGGGTGATGTGAGAAATGTCCTCAGGCACCTGTGGAGAGGGGGAAGGGATTAGCCCAGTCCCACATCCTTTTGGCTTTCTAGTAACAAACTCCAGTGATCTCTGTGCTGGGGAGATGGCATGTGTACCCACAGAGAGAGCACTGAATGCCCCCTCTGGCATACATGCCATAGGTTTGCCACCACAGCAGGATATTTCTCCACTCTAAATCTCTTCTTCTTTAAATAGAAACTTTTACACCTCTGGGCAGAAGGGAGTTTTGAAACTCCAATTTTTTGAGATCCTACTATAAATTTTGGTGTGTTTTCCCACAATACTGTGACTTATTATCAAGATTTGAGTAAATCATTCAGTTTCTCTTGGTCTCAGATATTTCATCTGTAAAATGAGAACAATGATACCTTGACTAATAAATCAAGAGGCAAGATCATTTCCTCTCAAAGATCTATGATTCTAGTTCTCATCAATTTGTGGCAATGCACATGTGGAAGAAACAGTGGCTTCTGGAATCCTTTGTTGCTGCTCTTCAGTCATTCAGTCATATTCAAATCTTCATGACCTCATTGCCCATTGCACGCCAATGCTGTCCATGGGATTTCTTGGCAAAGATACCAGAGGGCATTTTTTCCTCCTATTTCCCCTCCAGTAGATTGAGGCAAACAGAAGTTAAGGGATTTGGGCAGCTGGGTAGCTCAGTGGAGTGAGAGTCAGGCCTAGAGACAGGAGGTCCTAGGTTCAAACCCGGCCTCAGCCACTTCCCAGCTGTGTGACCCTGGGCAAGTCACTTGACCCCCATTGCCCACCCTTACCAATCTTCCACCTATGAGACAATACACCGAAGTACAAGGGTTTAAAAAAAAAGCTAAAGAAAAAAAAAAGAAGTTAAGGGATTTGGCTAGGGTCACATAGCTAGTAAATGTCTGAAGCTAGAGGCCCAGTACTCTATCCACTGAGCTGCCTGGCTGCCTCACCTTGCCAGAATTCTTTGTAAACCTTAAAAAAAAACAACTAGAATTAATTTGAGTGTTTGTTATAACTGTAGACATGGATTGATCAGGGTAACCATGAACAACTGTGTCCTTCCAATCTACTTGATGCTATGTAATAAAACAGTTGATAAGGTGTTAAAATGTTGCCCCTTTTGGACTTTGAATGGTTGCATATTTAGCTTAGACCCAGAGTGATCTGTTAAGAGATTTTAAAGGATTTGAAGCTGAAAGTGTTCCATTTATCTTGTAAAAGAGAATAAAGACTCTGATGGGCCAGTGTAAAGAAGTGTAAAGAAGTAAGGAGATGTGAAAAAATTTCTTATTAATGTGATGGAATTACAGTATGGTGAAGCTATAGATGGGCTAAATGCCCAGAAATGGTCCTGGTGTCCTTAAAGAGAGTAAACAAATATTGAGAAGGGAGTCACTTCTGGTAGTTGAGAGGAGAGCCTGCTACTGAAGAAGAACACAACTCCTGAAAGGAAATCACTTTTTGTCTTTTTCTTTGTATTTTATGGTGCTGTAGGAAGAGGTGAGAGGATTTTTCTTCTCATATCTTCCATCACCTCCAATGGCAATCGCATCTTGCCATAGAGCATCTACCAAAAGCAGATGCTTTACCCAGAAGAGATCAGGTCTAAAGAGGTCAGTTGCAGAGTCATGTCAAGCTGTGGTGAGGCCCAGGCATCCTAGTACAGTGGCCTGTCCAGCAGATATACTGCACTCAAGGTGAGCAGGGGAAGGATACCATGAGAAGAGAAAAGATACTGGGAACCTGTAGTGCCAGTGGTGTGAGCTGCATTGGTTATAGGTGCTCCCTATGTATATAGCTTTTTATTAATGAACATTGTGTACATATTCTTCATTCTTTTCAATATATTTGTGTAGAGTTCCACATGTGTGGGGCAAATATTTTGTTACCAATGTAAAAGCTTTGCCATTTCAATCAATCAATCAATAAACATTTATTAAATCCCTGCCATCAAGGAACTCACATTTTAGTAGGGGAGATGATGAACAAACATAAAAATAAGCTGTACAAGTTAAATAAAAATAATTAAGAGAGGAAAGGCACTAGAATTAAGAGAGGATGGGAAAGGCTGTCTGGAGAAGACACATTTTTAGCTGAGACTTACAGAAAACCAGGGAAGTCAAGGTAGTGATGAGAAGGGCAAGGATTACAGGCATGGGGGATAGACAGAGAAAATGTCCAGAGCCATGAGATAGTACATCTTATTCCTTGGTTGTTGTCCTTTGTTCTTGAAGAGGACCAAAATGACACCATGGTGATGTCTTTTGACTTGGACATAAACTGGATTTAAGTGCAAAGAATTGCACAAAGTCATCAATCTCATGCTCTCTTCCAGAATCATTAAAGTCCAGTGGCCAGACAAAAGTCAATATATCTAGCAATGACTCAGGAAGCAGTGGATGACTTTGACTTGTTCTATGCCTAATCAAGTTTTAAGTGCTCCACTGGGCCGGCTTCTGCCGCCTTCATTGAGGAGAGGGTGATCAATAGTCTCAAAAGCCTTTGCTTTTAAATAAGCTTCAACCTGGTTTAACCTGCCTGCTATGATGGTTAACTGGGGTGTGGCCACTGTACACATGCTACGACTTCTTGGAGACATAGGCAAGAGCTGTTTGACAGGTGGAAGCCAAAGGAAGAAAGCAGCCTTAAAAAGGGCTTGACAAGTCCTCACACCAGAGGAACTAGTCTTCTTTGAATACCCTATACCTCCTGCCTTGTTCCTAGAACAGCAAAGAGGTCAGTGTCACTGTATTGAAGAAGATGTGATGGGGTACAAAGTTTAAGAAGACTGGAAAGGTAGTAGAGGGCTAGGTTAAGAAGAGCAGAAGATAAGCTATCACTCTTTGCAGATGATATGATGGTATACTTAAAAAATCCTAGAGAATCAACTAAGAGGCTGGTAGAAATAATCAACAACTTTAGCAAAGTGGCAGGATACAAAATAAATGCACATAAATCATCAGCATTTCTATACATTTCCAACACATTAGAACAGCAAGAGGTAGAAAGAGAAACACCATTTAAAATCACCCTAGACAATATAAAATACTTGGGAATCAATCTAACAAAACAAACACAGCTATTATACGAAAACAACTACAAAATACTTTCCAAACAAATAAAACTGGACCTCAACAATTGGAAAGCCATTAACTGTTCATGGGCAGGACGAGCTAACATAATAAAAATGAACATACTACCCAAATTAATTTACCTATTTAGTGCCATACCTATCAAATTACCAAAAAACTTCTTTACTGAATTAGGAAAAGCTATAACAAATTTCATTTGGAATAACAAAAGATCAAGAATATCAAAGGAAATAATGAAAAAAAAATGTGAAGGAAGGGGGCCTAGCAGTACCAGATATTAAACTATACTATAAAGCAGCAGTCATTAAATCAATATGGTACTGGTTAAGAGATAGAAGGGAGGATCAGTGGAATAGACTTGGGGTTAATGATGTCAGCAAGACAGTGTATGATAAACCCAAAGAGCCCAACTTTTGGGACATGAATCCACTATTTGACAAAAACTGCTGGGAAATTTGGAAAACAATATGGGAGAGATTAGGTTTAGATCAACATCTCACACCCTACACCAAGATAAATTCAGAATGGGTGAATGACTTGAATATAAA
>NW_025370742.1:0-772 GCF_016433145.1 Gracilinanus agilis | reverse complement strand
CTAAAAAGCTTTTGTACAAACAAAAACAATGTAGTCAAAATCAGAAGGGAGGGGCAGCTGGGTAGCTCAGTGGAGTGAGAGTCAGGCCTAGAGATAGGAGGTCCTAGGTTCAAACCCGGCCTCAGCCACTTCCCAGCTGTGTGACCTTGGGCAAGTCACTTGACCCCCATTGCCCACCCTTACCAATCTTCCACCTATGAGACAATACACCGAAGTACAAGGGTTAAAAAAAAAAATCAGAAGGGAAACAACAAATTGGGAAAAATCTTTATAACGAAAAACTCTGACAGGGGTCTAATTACTCAAGTATACAAGGAGTTAAAGCAAATGTATAAAAAATCAAGCCATTCCCCAATTGATAAATGGGCAAGAGACATGAATAGGCAATTTTCAAGTAAAGAAATCAAAAGTATCAATAAGCACATGAGAAAGTGTTCTAAATCTCTAATAATTAGAGAAATGCAAATCAAAACAACTCTGAGGTATCACCTCACACCTAGCAGATTGGCTAAAATGAAAGAAGGGGAGAGTAATGAATGTTGGAGGGGATGTGGCAAAATTGGGACATTGATGCATTGCTGGTCGAGTTGTGAACTGATCTGGCCATTATGGCTGGCAATTTGGAACTATGCCCAAAGGGCTATAAAAGACTGGCTGCCCTTTGATCCAGCCATACCATTGCTAGGTTTTTTCCCCAAACAGATCATAGATAAACAGACTTGTATGAAAATATTTATAGCTGCGCTTTTTGTGGTGGCAAAAAACTGGAAAA
>NW_025370741.1:0-9291 GCF_016433145.1 Gracilinanus agilis | reverse complement strand
TTCTTCCAGATGAAATTTGTTATAGTTTTTTCTAATTCAGTAAAGAAGTTTTTTGGTAGCTTGATAGGTATGGCACTAAATAGGTAAATTAATTTGGGTAGAATTGTCATTTTTATTATGTTAGCTCATCCTACCCATGAGCAATCAATGGCTTTCCAATTGTTTAGATCCAGTTTTATTTGTTTGGAAAGTGTTTTGTAGTTGTTTTCATATAATTGCTGTGTTTGTTTTGGTAGGTATATTCCTAAGTATTTGATATTGTCTAGGGTGATTTTGAATGGTGTTTCTCTTTCTACTTCTTGCTGCTCAAGTGTGTTGGAAATGTATAGAAATGCTGATGATTTAGGTGCATTTATTTTGTATCCTGCAACTTTGCTAAAGTTGTTGATTATTTCTACCAGCCTCTTAGTTGATTCTCTAGGATTTTTTAAGTAGACCATCATATCATCTGCAAAGAGTGATAGCTTAGTCTCCTCCTTGCCTATTTTGATACCTTCAATTTCTTTTTCTTCTCTAATTGCAACTGTTCCAGTATTGTTTTTTAACAGGTAGGAATTTCTGAAGAACACTGCCAAGGCAACTATTTTTGGAAAAGGAAAATGTAACTAGCCTTCCAGAACTGAGAAATTATCTTGGCAATACTGCAAAATTGACTTTTCTTAAAAAAATGAAGTTGTCTCTTCATTATGTGAATATTGGCCAAGAACAATTAAAATATGTATACTCAGGTCATTTTTATGAGTAAAAAGAAGAAAGCAAGCTGAATAATTTCATCCCTGTGTTTTTTCATGTTTGCTAAGTTTTCGTTTAATGTGGTTTAAAAAAAAATTGAGGTAAAATTGTCCTTCATCTCACAGTGCCACAAAGTCTTCATTCCTGCAGATAGAACAACAGCCTGGTTGTTCTCTTCAGGTTGAAGCTAGTATTTTATTTATGTGGTGTGAAGGCAGATTTTGGTCCCAGATGAAGTACACCGGCACTGACAGGTTCACTTGTAAGCAGGAATCTACTACTGTCATATAGTGAGATGGTATATTGTCTCTTTTGGCAAGTGATCAGAAAACTGAATTCCTCACAGCAGGGAGACAAGATGTGGAAGTAAGGGTCAAAGGATATAAGTCAAGGAGGAAGGAGTTTCTGTATGCCTCAAGGGCAGGCAGGGTAAGAGACAAAAAACAGCAGCATCTTGAAAGTGATGCCCTTGAAAAGAAAGGAGGTAGGGGGCAGCTGGGTAGCTCAGTTGATTGAGAGTCAGGCCTAGAGATGGGAAGTCCTAGGTTCAAATCTGGCCTCAGACACTTCCCAGCTGTGTGACCCTGGGTAAGTCACTTGCCCCCATTGCCTACTCTTACCACTCTTCTGTCTTGGAGCCAATACACAGAAGTTAAGGGTTTAAAAAAAAAGAAAAGAAAGGAGGTGAGAAGTTAGAGTCTTGGGCCACTAAAGACCCTCCAAGTTATTAGATTTATTTTTTGGAAAACAAAACTTCTTTTGGAAGGCTATTTGTGGTTTGTCTCTTTTTAAACTGACTTTAGTGGCAGCTTCAATTGTTTCTCTCTATTATTATGACAAACCAGTCTTTTATTTATAATTTGATATATGGAGTCATCAAGTCAGAATTTTTAGAACTGAAAGGAACTTCAAGGATGATCTAATCAGTGGTATGTAGCATTCAAAAAAGAGTATTTAGAAATCAGAATGACTGGATTGACCTACCAGCTCTGTGATTTACTGGGAAGCCAGGTGGCACAGTGGATAGAGTCCATGATTGGAGTCAGGAAGACCTGAGTTCAAATGTGGACTCAAGATGCTTACTAACTGCATGACCCTGGGCAAGTCACTTAACTCTCCTTCAGCTTCTTTATCTATAAAATGGTTGGAGAAGGAAATGACAAGCCAATCCTGTATCTTTGCTAGGAAAACCCTGAAAGGAATCACAAAGAGTTGGGCATGACTGAAAGTGACTAAACAAAAACAGATCTATGATTTATTGTTTTGATATTAGGAATGTCACAAACCTTTTTGAAATTTTACTTTGTCATCTTTAAAATGAGGGTGAGGGGGCTGCTGGGTGGCTCAGTGGATTGAGAGCCAGGCCTAGAGATGGGAGATCCTAGGTTCAAATATGGCCTCAGACACTTCCCAGCTGTGTGACGCTGGGCAAGTTACTTAATTCCCATTGTGTAGCCCTTATCACTCTTCTGCCTTGGAACCATTGCACAGTATTGACTCCAAGATGGAAGGTAAGGGTTTAAAAAATAAAATAAAATAAAATGAGGGTGACATTCATAAGGATTATAGATTTAGAGCTAGAAAGGGTCTTATAAATCAAGTAATGAAATCCTTTACTCTTCTTCCATGTTTTAAAGAAAACTGATAAATGGAGAGATTTAGTTTGCCCAGAATCATTCTTTCTTTTAGATTTTTGTTTTCACATTTATCACTTTACAGAGATTTTGGCAGTTATCTTTTGACCTCTAGGAGAAATACTTTCTTTCCTCAATGAATTCAGTGCTTGGTTCACCATCTATCTTTCTATTCAAACTGTTGTCTTCATTTAAAGGGACTTCAATATTCAAATTGATGTACCTTCATATTTCAACCAATTTGAGGGCACAATAAACCCTAGCTTTCAAGTTCCTCAGTCTGCTCACTTCCTGTGATCTATTCTGCCTTTACTGCATATAGAAATGGCCAAACCTTTTATCTTGCTTTCATCTATAAATGGCAAACCATTCCAACATCTTTGCCAAGAAAATCTCTGAAGAGGTCAAAAAGAGTTGAACACAACAGAAATGACTGAAATAAGTATCTCAAATGCAACACATTCAAAGCAAAACTCATGATCCCTGACCCTCCGACTCTTCCATCTTCAGAACATTCCTCACAATTTCAGTGTCAATTTTGATTCCTTACATATATTCAACTTATGTACCTTCTTTCTACTCACAAAGCCAACAATCTCATTCAGATCCTCATCCATCTCCCCATAACTATTGCAATAGCCTTCTAAGTGGTCTCCCTGCCTCAACTCCCTCTTCACTTCAGTACAGCCTTCCATTCAACTGCCAAAATGATTTTCCCAAAGCAGGAGTTTGGCCATATTATGAATGGCTTTCTATTTCTTCCAAGTCCACAAATAAAGTCATTTCACATTTAAAGCTTTTCAAGCCTCACCCTTTCCTAGATTTTTAGTCTTTAGGATGTATAATTACTGGAGAGATGAGTCCATCAAAAGGAGAATTAGTATCACTTTCTCAATCACTCAGTTTATATGTTTAAGTATTTATTGAGTAGCTACTTTTCCTCTGGCTTGGAAATGAAATCTGAGCAAGAATTGGCCTCCTTCTACTACAGAAATAATGGAAAAGTAAGCCCAGTATCATAAATATGCAAGTTTCACCTAGAAACAGTAAAGAAGCAGTTTCCAAAATTAGATATTTAGAGGAAAAAATGAGAAGGAAAGTGAACTTTCATTCTGGCATAGAGACACTATTTATATTTCTAAAAAGAAATAATTGTTCATCCTGATCAACTTTGTAATAGGCACAGGGACTGTGAATAAGTATTTTATTCAAATACCAAGCAGACAGAACAAATCTGAGGCTTCATTCACGTACCTTTTTCTCTTCTTTTTCCCTAATTCTCCATAGCTCAGCAGTTCTTAAAAATTTTTTCCGACTCCTTTGGCAGTATGGTAAAATCTTTGGATCCTTTCTCAAAATGTTTTTACATGCATAAAATAAAACATATAGGTTTAGAAAGGAAACCAGTTATATTGAAATATACAATTCCCTCCCCCAAACAACTTCCTTGATCCTTTTTTAATAATTTTTATTTTTTAGAAGAGTTAACATGGTTACATGATTCATGCTCTTACTTTCCCCTTCACCCCTCCACCTCCCCCTGCCCCTTAGCTGATGCACATTTCCACTGGTTTTAACATGTGTCATTGATCAAGACCTATTTCCAAATTTCCTGGATCCTTTTAAGTCAATCCATAGACTCCAAGTTGATAACCCCTCTCCTTGCTGGATGTTTTTTCTCCTTCTTCAAATATCATATAATATTTTGTTTGGATTCTTACTTTGAACTACCCTCAGAGCTATGAACAAATTTATTCCCTCTTCCTAGACAATCCTTCAAATGTGTGAAGAAAATTATCATAACTTCACCTTTCCTTCTAGATTGTTTCTCATACATGAGAGGTGCAACCAAGGTACAGTAGATAGTCCTCCATCAGGAGAGAGGTAGAAGGGAGAGGGAGAGGGAGGGAAAATGAGGAAAGGGGGTAAGCGGGGAGAAAAAGAGATAGGGGACAGCAGGAGAGAGAAAGAGAGAGAGAGAGAGAGAGAAAGTTGAAGAAAAGAAGGAAAAGAAAAAAAGCAGAAAGGAGAAAGGAGACATACAGGCCATTAAGTCCACCTCCATCTCTCATTTTTCAGGTAAAAAACTGAAACTGAGCAAAAGAATGACTTTCCCAAGGTTAGATGGCTAATACATATCTAAAGTAGAACTCGAAGCTAAATCTTAACTCCAAGTCCAACCACCATCTACTACAGTCACCATGTTTTTCAGGTTTTTTTTATCTGAAAAAGGAGAATAATAGTATTTCTACTACCTACCTCAGAGATTTATTGGGAGGATCAAATAAGGTTATATATGTAAAATGCTTTGGACCTAAGCTATCATTATGGGCCTCAAACCTTAGAACTGGAGGATCCCTGAGAGACAATATAATCTGTGTGTTCTAGGAGCAGACATATTATCTTAGAAAAAAAAATGTCCATTACTTCACTGTAACTAGAGCTAATATATGCATCACTAGAAATATGTAGGTGCTTTGTCTTGCCAACATAGCCATAGAGTAAGACAAATGGAATTAATTGACTGATTGAAGTTGAATGTCTACCCAGACATGTCTCTGGAGGGTAATAAACAATTAAGAGCTAACCTAAGGATATGAAATACAGTGGATGAGAGGAACAGGACCACATCCTATAAAGATTCCAGTAGTTGGTCATAAAAAAGTTCAGGTGGAGTACAGATTCTGTCAAAACAGAAAGATCAGAGATGACTCAATTGCCAAGGAAATATGAAATTGACCTTGATCATGTTGTCCAATGTTTGAAACCCTTCTTGTAGATGCTTAAGTGGAGACTAATTAAACACATGCCCTACTTAAATAAAATGATAGTTAAGTGAAGGGTGTTGTTCTCTATAAAGTTGATCTAATACTGTTATTCTTTGGGACTTTAAGGGTTGAGGATGACCTCTTATCAAAATCCTTTTAATGAATTTTTAAAGGGTGATTCATTCTTTAATAATAAAGGTTTGCAATTTTATGACCCCTTTCATCTAAGGCTCTCAAAGTGCTTTACTAGACTAATTAGGCCCCTCAATACCCATTCATCACAGGAATTTATGGAATATTTATAATACTTGTTCTTTTGGCTGGAGTAAGGGTAGGAAATTGGAGGGGGAAGAGGAAGGAATAGGAGTCAGATTAAAAAAAAAAAGCAAAGCCAACTGGAAGTAGGACAATATGTGAGTTTGACAAATAAAGGAGCATGACAAAATAGTACGGGGTTAGGGAAGTCTTTTGGAAAGATGGAATGTTTGAATAAGGTTGTGAAGGGTGTGTGGTCAGCATTTGGTGGAAGGTGTCAGGGACAGGAGCTTAGGTTCTTCCTGCTGAGCCTCTGTGTATGAGTTATTAAACTCTGGGAATGGTCTAGGGTGGAGAATGCCAAGAAACATGGAACTGAACAAAGGAAGTCACCAACTGTTGGGATTAACTCACCATCCTTGGGCTAGAAATATGAAGGCAAAGAAGAAACAAAATCAGAAACAATACAAAGTCTGAATCAGGCTGGCCAGCCAAGAGCAAGAAGATGTTAAGATCAGAATCAGAGGGACAACTAGATGGCTCAGTGAGATAGAATGCCAGGCCTAGAGTTGGGGCATCCTGTGTTCAAATATGACCTCAGATACGTCCTAGCTGTGTGACCCTGGGCAAATCACTTGACCTCAATTGCCCAGCCCTTACCACTCTTCTGCCTTGGATCCAATACTCAGTATCAATTCTAAGACAGAAGGTAAAGGTGAAAAAAAATTTAAGAACAATCAGAAAAGGAATGGTAGCACCAATGTCCAGTCTTACAAACTTGAGCCACCAAGGCAGCAGATCCTTGGGAAGAGAGTACTTGGTTGCCCTTTCAAGTTCCTCCTTACTACCTGTTCCTTCCCTGCTATGGTCACAACATCCTCTGAATTATTGTGGCACTTATTTGTTATGGGAACTAGCAAATACCACATTACATTGTTATTTATTTTTTTCTGTTTACATCGACCTTTTTCCCCTAACTAGATTATAAGCACCTTGAGACAGAGCTCATGTCTTCTTTGTGCCTACTACATAATAGGCATAAAGAAATACTTGAGATTATAATAAAGTTTTTATTTAATTTTTTCTGTTTTAGACATTCTGCTTCCTCTTCAATGTCTAGTTTGGTCATCTTTACATTGAAAATTCACTGGAATTTTTTATTTCTTTGAAAAATGGAGTTCATTATATTTATTACAAGTGCTTAATGTAAAATGTTATTAACAAAGACAACAGAATCTCAAACATTAGGAACTAATTTGTTATTGTTTCAGACTATGTCTTGATTTTAAAATAAATCCCAGAGCAAATAAACTTCTTGGATAAGGAAAAGACAAAAAAGTTATTGAAAGAAAGAAGTATTATGTCATGGCAGAAGACAGTGTTAGAAATTATTAGCTCAGAGTCCTACTTTCTTCTTTTTTTTTTTTTTTAACCTTTATCTCCTGACAGAATCAAAACTAAGTATTGGTTCTAAGACAGAAGAATGGTAAAGGCTAGGCAATTGGGGCTAGGCTACTTGCCCAGGATTACACAGCTAGGAAGTATCTGAGGCCAGATTTAAACTCAGGTCATCCTCATTTAAGGGCTGGTGCTCTATCCACTGAGTCACCCAGCAAGCCCTTGTTCTTAATTTCTATAGGCTCAGGACTATATCTATATATCTGTCACAGAGTGAATTATACTATATCTATTTATTTCTCACAGGGCAAATTATATATATACATACACACATATATTTCTCAGAATTTCATACATACACAATTGGGGTTTTATATGTATGCATATTTGCATATATTATCTATGACAGGGCATATGTATATATACATTATATAGACACATATAGTCTTATTATCCTATGGTTCTACCATATGTGTATAATTTAGAACTTCTGTTTTGCTTATATCATTAGAACCCACAGCATATTCCCCGAGGGTCCTCAACGAAGACAAATCTTCATCTTCTCAGGGTAGATTTTATTTTCAGAAGCCAGGAGTTACTTGGAGCCACATGTGATAAAAAATTAAATAATCAAACTGCACATATAATTTTAGATTAAAAAACAAAAACAAAAATGTGTTAGACTATAAAAAGGGCAAGATATGGAGACAGAATACCTGTCTGGGTTCAAATCCTGCCCCTCACTCAGATCTTGCTGGCTAGGAGATCTTGGGCAAGTCATTTAAACTCTCTGGGCCTCAATTTGCTCATCTGTAAAATGAGGATATTTAAAACAGATGATTTGTAACAGGTTTTGGAGCTCTAAATCTGTAACCTATGAAAAACAGCATTTTGTTCTTGTCGTAAGACTGGCTTTTATTATGTGACTCATAAATTCTGGTATCAACTTTTAGGCATTCCAAGGTTGTTTTTATATATATATATATGTATGTATGTAGCTTCCAGGGGGATTATTTTAAAAGATTTTGTTTTATTTTTTTCATTTAATAATTTTTATTTTTTAGAAAAGTTAACATGGTTACATGATTCATGCTCTTACTTTCCCCTTTACTCCCCCCCACTTACTCTCCCCCCCCATAGCCGATGCACATTTCCACTGGTTATTTTAAAGGATTTTAAAGGCAATCATCCTTTAATACATTCTGTGATTTTTTTGCAGGGGTGGTTCACTTTACTCCCTCTACCATGTTCAAAATAAGACTAGCCATCTTGTTCCTCACTCAGTGACATGCATGATCTTTATAGTTATTTGGGGATGCAAGCAAGTGTGTATGAATAGCATAGGGAAAATTATGTCTAGAGTCTGCACACATACTTTTAAGTGTTTTGGACACACTAATCAATTATAAACTAGGCACTGAGTTTGTTAACTCCTCTTTCCATATCCAGGAAAGTTTCAAAGAGGCAAATAGACTCTCTGCCATAATGTGAAAGATGAAAAGGATCAAAAAATCAGAGCTGAAAAGGATCTTGGATCTCCTCTAGATCAATCCTTTCCTTACACAGATGAAGGGAATAGGTGAAGGGAATAGACATTTATCTAGCACCTACTAAGTGCTAAGGACTGCCTCAAATCTTTTTTTTTTAAATAGTATTACCTTATTTGATCCTCAAAACAACACTGTGAGATAGTTAATATTATGATCTCTATTTTGTAGGTGATGGAAACTGAGGCAGACACAGGTTAAGTTACAGCTAGGCAGTGTCTGAAGCTGAATTTGAAGTGAGATATTCCTAACTGGAAGCCTAGCATTCTGTCTATCCACTGTGCTATCTTATCTAAGGAGATAAATGGAGGATGGAAGAATCGGTGATTCAGAAAGACTTGCCCAATTTCACAGAAGTTGTAAGTGGCAGTGAGAGTCTGAACCCAAGGCCTCTCGGTCCAAATCTAGCACTTTGTACTATACTGCCCTACCTCCCTAAGGATGACCTCTAGGTGGCATATTATATAGTGTGTCAGGGTTACAATCAGGAAGATCTGAGTTCAAATATAACCTTATATATTAGCTAAGACCCTAAGCAAGTCACTTAACTCTGCCTCAGTTTNGATACACTGTGGTAAAATAGAACATAACAGATTTCTCTATTAGCAGCAATGCAAGGATCCAGGACAATTCTGAAGGATTTATGAGAAAGAATACTATCCACATTCAGAGAAAGAACTGTGGGAGTAGAAACACAGAAGAAAACATTTTTTGATCACATGGGTCGATGGGGATATGATTGGGGATATAGACTCTAAATCAGTGATTCCCAAAGTGGGTGCCACTGCCCCCTGGTGGGTGTTGCAGCGATCTAGGGTAGTGGTGATGGCCACAGGTGCATTTATCTTTCCTATTAATTACTATTAAAATTTTAAAAAATTAATTTCCAGGGGGATAAGTAATATTTTTTCTGGAAAGGAGGCGGTAGGCCAAAAAAGTTTGGGAACCACTGCTCTA
>NW_025370740.1:525-1595 GCF_016433145.1 Gracilinanus agilis | reverse complement strand
AGTGCATATATTAACAAATTAAGGAGGGCAGAGATTAATGAATTGGGCATGCAACTCAAAAAATTAGAAAGTGAGCAAATAAAAAACCCCCAGATGAAAACTAAATTAGAAATACTAAAAATTAAGGGGGAAATTAATAAAATCCAAAATAAAAGAACTATTGAATTAATAAATAAGACTAGAAGGTGGTATTTTGAAAAAACAGATAAAATAGACAAAGTACTAGTCAATCTAATAAGAAAAAGGAAAGAAGAAAACCAAATTGACAGTATTAGAGATGAAAAGGGAGACCTCACCTCTAATGAAGGGGAAATTGAGGCAATCATTAAGAACTATTTCGTCCAGTTATATGGCAACAAATATAACAATTTAGGAGATATGGATGAATATTTACAAAAATATAAATTGCCTAGATTAATAGCAGAAGAAATAGAATACCTAAATAATCCCATATCAGAAATAGAAATTGAACAATCCATTAAAGAACTCCCTAAGAAAAAATCACCAGGACCTGATGGATTCACAAGTGAATTCTATCAGACATTCAAAGAGCAACTAATCCCAATACTATACAAATTATTTGATATGATAAGCAAAGAAGGAGTCCTACTAAATTCATTTTATGACACAAATATGGTACTGATTCCAAAGCCAGGTAGACCAAAAACAGAGAAAGAAAACTATAGACCAATTTCCCTAATGAACACAGACGCAAAAATCTTAAATAGAATATTAGCAAAGAGACTCCAGCAAGTAATTAAGAAGGTCATCCACCATGATCAGGTGGGATTTATCCCAGGAATGCAAGGATGGTTCAACATTAGGAAAACCATCCACATAATTGACCATATCAACAGTCTAACAAACAAAAAACACATGATCATCTCAATAGATGCTGAAAAAGCCTTTGACAAAATACAACATCCATTCCTATTGAAAACACTGAAAAGCATAGGAATAGAAGGACCTTTCCTAAAAATAATAAAGAGTATACACCTAAAACCATCAACAAACATCATATGCAATGGGGATAAATTAGAAACCTTCCCAATAAGATCAGGAGTAAAACA
>NW_025370740.1:0-432 GCF_016433145.1 Gracilinanus agilis | reverse complement strand
GAGGAGACTAAGCCATCACTCTTTGCAGATGATATGATGGTCTACTTAAAAAATCCTAGAGAATCAACTAAGAAGCTTGTAGAAATAATCAACAACTTTAGCAAAGTTGCAGGATACAAAATAAATGCACATAAATCATCAGCATTTCTATACATCTCCAACACACTAGAGCAGCAAGAAGTAGAAAGAGAAACACCATTTAAAATCACCCTAGACAATATAAAATACTTAGGAATCTATCTACCAAAACAAACACAACAATTATATGAAAACAACTACAAAACACTTTCCAGACAAATAAAACTGGATCTAAACAATTGGAAAGCCATTGAGTGCTCATGGGTAGGTCGAGCTAACATAATAAAAATGACAATTCTACCCAAATTAATTTACCTATTTAGCGCCATACCTATCAAGCTACCAAAAAACTTC
>NW_025370739.1:0-6621 GCF_016433145.1 Gracilinanus agilis | reverse complement strand
ATATCATAACATATAATATTACAACCATTGCTTACTTTGTATCTGAATGTCATATTTTGACCCTTAAAAAGCTATTATTTTAGTAGTACTATTGGTAAGCTAGACTCCCTGGATAGGCTAGAAAAAAATTTCTGAAGCTGTATGCCAATACAGACATTTACTCCTCAGTGTCAGTGCTTTATATGAAATTTTCTTACATACATAGAATTTAGACAAATCATTTGTAATTTTATTTTTTTATAATTATCTAGAGCTTCAAAATATACTCATAGATTCAAAATGTTCACAGAGTAATATATGAGAATTCAGGACATCCATGTTTCTCCCTACAAAACTGGTATGGCTCTAAGCCAATATTTCAACTATTGTTTAACCACCTGCAAAGTATGGACAGTATTATTGTTCACTCACCATGGAACAAAGTGTATAAATTAATGATACCCAGCATCATATCTGTATCATATCAGTTTATCATTGTCAAGTGGGTAATTGAAAAGAAGAATAAGTTCTATTTATGAGAACTGAAATATAAACATCATTTCTCCTCCTTTTTCTCTCTTGGTTAAGCTCAGTTATCTCTTTCTCAAAGGGAGCTCCTTTGCTCTATATTCTCTGCATTGCATGTTTATATTCTCCTGCTTATACTTTCTCTGATTTCTACTTGGCTATTGACTTGGACAAATGGGTTTATTTGCAGTTTTCTATGTGTGTTCATTGTAGAGATTGGCATATAGTGGGAAGGGTGTCAAACCTTAGACATACAGTTTGGGGTCCCCGTCTTCCATTGAGGAACCAGATCAGGAATGTTCCTTGAATTTAACCATTACTTCCCCAGTGATTCCCAAAGTGGGCACCACCGCCCCCTGGTGGGTGCTGCAGTGATTCAGGAAGGCGGTGATGGCCACAGGTGCATTTATCTTTCCTATTAATTGCTATGAAAATTTTTTTAAAATTAATTTCCAGGGGGCTAAGTAATATTTTTTCTGGAAACGGGGCAGTAGGCCAAAAATGTTTGAGAACCACTGCTCTAGACTAACAATATTTAAGGGAACAGATATATAATTATATCCTAGTACCCCTCTTTCTGAGGAAAGCAGACTGGCTAGCCTCTGGCTCCAATTTCCTATTTCCTTTCCAAAAGGAGGAATAGGGGACAGAGAGGGAGAAGGGTAGACTTCAGAGATATTTATAATTGCCTCCCTGTGAGCCACATCTAGACAGGCCTGTGTGTTCACAAATAACTTACATGGGTACAACAGCCCCTTCTCTGTCCACACCTATCATACACATAAGCCATATACAAGCAATACATATTTATTGAATATGTTATATATCAACATAATGTCCACAAAGAATATGTGTGTGAGGATGAAGGGGCAAGAAAAATTTATGACAGCCCCTACTTTTAAGTTTAAAAATCTTTTCCTGGGATTATAGATTTAGAATGACAAAGGAACCTTAGAAAGCATTTGGTCCAATTCCCTCATTTTTAAAATGAAGAAACTAAGGCCCTACAGAGTTTAAATGAATTATCATGGATCATCAAAGTAAATAGAAGAGCCAGGATTTGAACCCAAGATTTCTAACTACGAAATTTAATGCTCTTAATCTTTCCAGTTTTAGGGTTAGAACACACATTTTAAAATTGAAAACAGTGTATAATAGATGTCAAATGAAAGATAAAAGTTTCCTAGAAGTTCAGGAGAGAGTGAACTCACAGCTGGCTGATGTGTTCATGATGAAAGTGGGCTTTGAAATAGGACTTGAAAGGTGGATGAATAGTTTTTGAACAGGCAAAGATAACAATAAAAAGTAGAGAGCAAACTTGCATTTTTGGACTTGTGAGTAGTATAATCAGGATGAAGCAATGGGCAATTATGAGGGATAAATTTGGAAAGGTAGCTTGGAGCCAGAGTGTAGACTATTATCAATGCCAGACAAAGACATTTGAAATTTATCTCATATGCAATGGCAAATTATTGAAGACTTTTCATTAGGACATTGATATGATTTGGCAATTATTAAAACAGAAGCTTGTATTTTTAATTAGTTGCCATTGTTATCTTTTCAATTCCTTAGGGCCTGGCATACTGCCTTTAACAGAGTAGGCAATCAGTAAATATTTGTTGAGTGAAATTGAACTAAGACTATGCTTTATCACCTTAATGAGATTGTAAACTCCTTGAGGTCATAGATTGCTGTTTGGGAAGGTTTAAAAGAAAGAAAGAAAAACACTCTAATTTTCTTTAAAATGTAACTGTAATGATTTAATTTTAAAATGTTAAACCTTGTTGTGTAGTAGGTGGGTGGATTTAATTAGCCTCCTATTTTTTCTCCCATTATTGAAATGGAACTCATAAAGATTTAAACAATGAAAGTTTTAGGAAGAAGAATCTGATGATGGGGAAAGACTAGCCCAAGAAGAAATGTCGATCTCTACTTGTGTGTGTAAATTGGACCCCCAAATTGAAGTCTATGTCGAGGTGTGAGCTGTATGATTAAAAGTAAGAACAATTTTGATTATTTCACCCATATTAACAGACTATTTATTTTAGCTAAAACTTAATTTAATCAATTACCAGTGACTCTGTGGAACATATAAAGATTATTTAGGTGTTTTTGCTTAAATTTCCTTCACTTTTATAAATATTTATTAATTTTTTAGAATGTGTCACGCATTGTTATCTAATGAGGGTGAAATGAGATACATGAAAACAACTCGGAAATCAGAGAAAACTTTGTGAAAGAATGACACTTTGAGTTAAGATGAGAAGATTGGAAGGGGTGACTTCATTTTTTTCAAATTAAGAGTAGATTAAATAAGTTGTTTAAGATATATGACAACAAGGATATTATTGTGATGAAAAACTACAACTGATTTTTTAAAATTATTGAAAATTTCATCTTTTTTGACAAATCAATGAATTCATTACCAGATAGTATGTTCTCTTACAGAAAAAAAAGTCAACTAATTCAGGGATAAAAAAAAAACCTCAAGCTATACTACTTTGCCCATTTCTACATTTGTGCCTAGATGCTTCATTAGATAAAGTGCAGGACTTGGTATCAGGAGAACCTGAGCTCAAATCCAACCTCAGACACTTACTGGCTATGTTACCTTGGCCAAGAAATTTAAACATTTTTGCTTCAGTTTGTTCATCTGTAAAATGAATTTGCTGGAGGGGTAGAGGCCCAGGGAATAACAGGAATCATGGACCAGTCTTTAGATAATAATGGGAAACAGCCAAAAATCCAGTGCAGTTGCAGTGTGCCCTAGACAAGCTGTCTGAAAGTAACTTTTCTGATATGTATCATCCAAAAATATGCCTCCAACTCAAATGGTACCTGTCCTCCCCTAGTCTTTCCATTTTGCTAATGCTATTCTCTCAACGATCTCAAGAATACAGGAGGAGCTGAGGCCCTAAGAAACTCATATAAGTCTGCTTCCCCTAAGCCTCAGGGCCATTCCATGGACCTGGCCAGACTTCTTTATAGAACCATCCTCCAATAAGGCTACACTGCCTGCCATGGACAGAGTCTTCATTCTAGGCACCTCACTTCTTTTCAACTACAAGTTGGAGAAAGAAATGACAATCTCTGGAATCTTTGCCATGAAAACCCCAAATGGAGTCATGAAAAATTGGACACAATTAATTGATTAAACAACAAGAACAATGAAGATTACAAATGAGAAAGTGGAGCGCCATATTGAATTAGTTACCTAAACTTGTATAAGAGTAAACAAATACATTTTTTTAATCTTAAAAAAGTCATTTTCTAAATGACTAAAAAGTCATTTTCTAAATCATCACTTTGAGATCAAATATAGGAATATTTAAAACTAAACTCAGAGGCAGCTAATTTGCACTGTAGATAGAGTGTTAAGTCAGAAGGACTCTTCTTTGTGAGTTCAAATCCAGCTTCAGATACTTATTAGATGCATGACCCTAGGCAAATCATTTAATCTGATTGCCTCGGTTCCCCATCTGTAAAATGAGCTGGAGAATGAAATGGCTGAAAACTCTAGTGTCTTTGCTGAGAAAAACTCAAATGGAGTCATGAAATATCAGATCTTACTGAAATGGCTGAATGACAAAACTAAACTCAATTAAATAAAAAATAATTTATTTTCTCTTTAAATGAAATGTCTTCAATTAAATAAAAGTGAAGATTTTTCTTTTCTTTTTATGGAAGGCTCGAGGTAGTAAGACTGCAAGAGAAAATTCATGCAACTGGCTGGGAATCATTATTAAAAAGCAGTTAGAAGGATGTAGTGTAAGGACTTGTCCTGTTTAACATATAAATTGCTTAGAAAATGGAAATTATTGCATGGCATTCAAATGTGCATACTATAAAGAGGTAGCCAGCTCTGGGTGACACAGTAGAGGATATGGTAGACCTACAGGAAGTCCAGGGTAGATTAGGAAATGAAGATTTGGGGAAACAAATTTTCCCTGATTGGCAAGGTAAGAAACTGCATACAGAAATAATATGTAAAGTGTTGAGTTGTGTAGTAAGTATATATAGAAATTCAATCAAACAAAAGAAGATATTAGAAGAAAAGATCTATATTACGAAGGTGAGGTTAAAATTCACATCTCATACTAAAGTCAGGGAAAATGGCATTTCATTTAGACTAGATTATATTAGGAGCATATTTTACATATAAAGCATTTATAAAACTTCTCTATGAAGTTGGATGAAGTCTTATGTTTATGACTGGCTTGTTTCTCCTTACTTAAAGCAGATAGCATGCTGAAGAAATTGATGAAGGCAATAAATTTGATTCATGATAATGTTGACACCATGACAAAAATATTTTAAAATATATTTAAATCCCTAAGATAGGCTAGATGGAAGTAGCACATGGAGGAAATATGTCTATATATGTGTGGAAGAAAAATTTCTTGAACACCTTATTTCTCTATAAGCTTCCCCAGAACTTTAACTAAAGGAAGCAAAGAATATATTGGAAAGAACACCAGCTAGTGAGGAAATTCAATTTATAGTCAAAGCTCTGTGACTAACCAGGAGGAAGGCAAAGGAAAGAAATAAGCATTTATATAATAGTCACTATGTGCCAGATACTGTGCTAAGTACTTCATAAATATCTGATGTGGTCTTGGACGAGTCATTTAATTTTGAGAAGCTTCAGCTTCATCAACAAAATAAAAATGCTAACCTATCAGACCTTTGTGACTTTAAAATCATTTAACACTTGGATTCAGGGTGGTACCTAAGTTTGAGGTTTAAGGGAGAAAAATATGTACTTATGTTTCTCTCAAAACACAAGCTTACATTTATGAACAAAGTCTGAGTCAGAAGTTGGTTGTATATGTTATTGAAACTATGTCACAAGAAGGCTGCTCATAAAATTTAAAAATTCAAAAGTAACTTTTTCATTCATTCATTCATTTATTCAAGATTTATTGAGCATTTTCTGAGGCACTGTGCTAAGATGTTTGAGTTAAAATGAAGTGGAAAAAATATCTTCTATCTCATGTATCTGTTTATCATTTTCATCCTTAATTTAAGAGATAATTTCTGAAAGGACATATTTTTTTCCACAGTCAAAAACCTTGACAAGAAATGGCAGGGAACAGGGGTGGTTAGAGAAAGGGGGAAAGGAGGGAGACTGATTATAATGAATACTAGATAAGAAATGCTGCTCATTTATTTATACTAAGTATTCTTCTATTCACTATATCATAACAGACTATTTCTATACTCATAATACCCTCATGTGTGAGTACATGTGACATAAAATATACATGTATATTGTGTATATGTACATGTATATGTGTATATTCTGAGTACAGAAAGAGATTGATGTGAAAAATATAGTGAATAGAAGACCACAGTATAAATAAGTAAAATTCAAGAATATGGTCAATATGTGTGTATTGTATTGTATGTATGTACATATATATGTATATATAGTATGTATGTGAATATAGGCTTACAATATACATACTCACAATGTCATTTCTCTTTATTATATTATGCAGTATAATTTTTTGTTATTGAGTCATTTTTTCAGTTGTATCTGACTCTGTGATCCCATTTGGAGTTTTCCTTTTTATTATTTTTTTCTTTTTAAATATTTTTCCATGGTTTCATGATTCATTTTCTTTCCCTCTCCTCTTCCCTCCCCACTTCCAGACCTGGCAAGCAATCTATCCACTCGGCCACCTTAGCTGCCCCAAGAGAAATGCATATAAAGGGTGTGTGTGTGTGTGTGTGTGTGAGTGTGTAATATAAATGTAAAGGATATCATATACATACACACATTTGAAAATCACATTAGTTTCAAGGCTGGTTTTCTATCCACTAATATGTTGCTGCCTCTGGTATATATTCATTACATATAATAAATATGAATATATAAGGTTACATATGCCCAGTGTGTATATGTATATATTAATGCATGTGTTTTTACCCAAGTTCTTAATATATTGTCACATAAGTGCACATGAATACATGTTTGTATTTGTGTGTGCAGATACACATATGTACACAAACTTGATTTCATAAGTTGAATTCAGAACTCTATGAGTTAATATAAGAAGAAAAAGAAAAACTTTAAAGAAATAATTTTTTGCCAGGAGTGATTCAGATACC
>NW_025370738.1:0-8116 GCF_016433145.1 Gracilinanus agilis | reverse complement strand
CTACTGTATGCCAGGCACTGAGCTAAGAGCTGGATAGCAAAACCCCCAAAAAGAAACAGTCTCTGTCTCCTCCAACAGACCGTAAGCTCCTTGAAGACAGAGACTGTTTCTTTTTAGGGGTTTTGCTATCCAGCTCTTAGCTCAGTGCCTGGCATACAGTAGGTGCCTAATAAATATTTGTTGCTTGTTCAAGAAAATAGAAGCAAAAAAAAGAAAGTACAAGCAATGAGACAACCCTTCTTAAAAAATATTAAATACTGAATAAATAGATACAAAAGAAGGACAAGATTCAATAACAGGCATTTAGGGAAGGTGGGCATTTGTAGTTGGGGATAATCAGGAAAAGATTTCTGAAGAATTCAGGGTTTATGCCTNAAGGAGAGGGAGTATAATTTCAGCCATGGGCGGGGGGGGGGTGAGCACCTATGAAATGATAATGAAATAAGAGATGGAGAGTTATCTGCATGAAAATGAGAGCTGTTTAATTTAGGAGACCTGTAGACTTGAGTCATTATCTATATACTCCAAACCCCTTACAAACTGGTTTCTCTCCACCCCCCCTCTACTGAAACTGCTTTCTTGAAGGTCACCAGTGACCAGATCATTAAATCACAAGATTTTAATATTTGGAGCTGGAAGGAACCCAAAAGAACATCTATTCCCACCCCAGTCTTTTACAATTTCAGCTATTATTTCTTTGCAGATTGGCCCCCACATCTCTGTCTATAACCTTAACCTTCTCTCTTAAGATCTAGGACCCCTAAATTAAGTTACTTCTTGGCCAAAGGTCCAGTGAACTTCTTTCTATCCTTATCCTCCTTGATTTCTCCATCACTCTTGACACTGCTGGCCACTTGAACATGACACTGAACACTACCTGAATTTCTTCCTATATGTCCTACCACTTTTCAGCCTCCTTTATTAGCTATTCTTGTTCCCTTAACTGTTATTCAGGAATTCTCCAAAACTCTGATTAACCTTCTTTTCTGCTAATGATTACATTCATTCCCACAAACTCAATCTTCTCTTTTGTGCAGATGATCCTCAGATCTCCATCATCAGTGCTGCTTCTGGCTTCTGAGAGCTAGCAACCCAATACCTTCAAACACCTAGAGGACATCCCTACCTGAATATCCTAAAAGGACCTCAAAATTAACACATCCAAAACCAAACATCACCTTTCTTCCCATTTCAATTCAGTTAAACCCCAACAAGCATTTATTAAGTGCCTGCTATGTGCATGTCACCATCAAGGCAATCAGGCTAAAAAACTCATGGTTACTTTTTAGCCTTCCTCCCTCCATCATCTTCCTTTCACATCAAATTGAGTTGTCTGTTCTAGGACAATTCCCTTTTTTTGGTGTCTCTTGTGATAGTCTCCTACGTTCTACCCCTACTGCCATTAGTCACAGACATTATCTTCTTTCACCTGGACTATTCAGATTGATTCCTCTAAGCCCACTATTTCTTCTGCACCTTCTCCTCTTTGCCCTACCCTGGCCATGCATTGAGACTGAGGATCTTCTATGGTATATACTGAAGCTTTCAAGGCCAGAGAACAAGCTGCATCCAGAAAGTAGAGAGATATAACTAGAATGGGACAAACAAAACTTAGCCCCAGGGCAGCACCAACAGCAGATGAAATTTAGGAAACATGTTTTCCCTCTATCTACCATAATCATTTTAAAAAATAATTTTAATTTTTTGGTTATTTTGAATTTTTTTAACCCTTACCTTCTGTTTTAGAATCAATACTATGTATTGATTCTAAGGCAGAAGAGTGGTAAGGGTTAGGCAATGGGGGTTAAGTGACTTGCCCAGGGTCACATAGTTAGGACATGTCTGAGGTCAGATTTGAACCCAGGACCCCCTTCTCTGGGCCTTGCTCTCAATCCACTGAGCCACCCAACTGCTCCAAGTTATTTTGAATTTTACAAACATCAGCAAGTATTCATATTTAAATATGCAAAAACAAAAAGAAGATTAGCCATAAAACTTTGAATCTCCTTTAGACAGGGTTTTTTTTAAGTATATAATAAAGTTAATACCTTACTTTCAAAGCTGTTCATATTGTCTGTTTCCCTCAGAACCGTCTCCTATTCCCTTCTGTGCATGCATTTTTAATGCTTCACTGACACTCATCATCTTTTTTCTTGTTTTGTATCAGTATCCTGAGCCCTCCTCTGCCCTTCAGATTTTCTCCTTCTCTAAATCACACACACACACACACACACACACACACACACACACACACACACACACACACATCTTGGTTGTAAGCAATAAGCCCAGTATCATGACCTGTTGTTAATGAATCTGTCCTAGGTCTTTATGACCTCTGCTTCCTGTGCCTCTGGCCTGTCATCCCCAATCCTCACATTCTTCAGTTATCCCTACCTCACATGGTATAACTGCCCCAACTTCCTCACCTGCAACCCCAAGGCCATTATCACCATGACACTTCTTCTGGGGGCATGCCGTCTGCTGAGACATCTTGCCATTCATTTGACTTTGCTCCATTCAAAATTCCTAATTGTGGTTTTGGCCAGAAGCTTCCTACTGTAATGCAAAAGATGCAAGGGAGGGTTTTGCTCTTGCAGGGGGCCAACTGAAAACTTCTGGCAGTTAAGCCTTAGAATTCTGAGAGAAAGTTCAGTTGGTCCCAGAGGCTTGAACAGAGCAGAAGGATCAAACAGAGCTCTTTTTTGGCTTTCGGTTTGCTGTGGCCTGTGCCTTGTCTTTGGACAACTTGAACCTAGCTAATTTCTCTGGACCTCTCCCTGACCTTCTCCATATTATTTCCCTGCTTTTCCTGCCTCTTTTCCTGGGGCTCTGGGAGGTAGGGTGGCTTTTGGGTTTTTAGTGAAAGATTTTGTGAGTTTAGTTTTCCCCAATAGGCAAGTAGGACCTCCTTGAATTCAAACTATCCCTTTAGTATACCCTCTACCTTAAAAGCAGCCAAATTTTCCCAGGCTGAGAGAGCAGGTTCTCTCTCAATCTAACCCTTTCCTGAGACCCTCCCCCATCTTAAGTTTCTCCCTAGCAGCTGTCAGGAACCCCAGACCCCTCTCTCCTTCCAGACCAACCCTGAAACATTAATAAACCCTTGGTTACCTAATCAAATTCTCTGGAGAATCTTTGTGTTGAAGAAATTAGGCAAGAGTGAAGGGGAAGGAATAATTATCTTTTATTTCCTGAGGGAAATTGGAGGCATCCATCTTGGGAGGAAGTAGTTACCCCATACTTCCTCCTGAATCCCTTCAGTTTCATTGACAGGGAGGAGCCTTATGGTTCCTCCTTTGAGGACTTGAGAAACTGACAAGAAAGCCCTCAAGTCAGATTCAAACCACTTCTGCCTGGCCCTATTCCTTGTGTCTGTAAAAGTACCTTTCTTGCCTGGAAGGGTTCAGCCTGTTTCCCCTCAGTATCCTCTGTCTCTAGCTTGAGTGTCTAGTCTGTGTTAGCTGCCTCTCCTGAACACCTCTCCTGTACCCTTACCATCCAAACACTGCCTTGTCAATTCCTCCCTAAACCCAGCCAACCCTTTCATTCCTCTCTTATTACCTCAATCACCTTTTACCCTCTGTCACTCAGCAAGGGAAGGATATCACCCCCTAACTTTAGTGTACCCCCTTTTTATCCATTACACTACTCTCAAAATGACCCAGAGAATCTGATTGGTCATGCTATACTATGGTCCATGGCTAGTAGAGTTTATAGGAGTCAGAGGCAGAAAGTACAACTTAGAACTAGGATCTAAGAGATAGGGGACTAAGCAAATAGACATGGTCAGGGGATCAGGATGAGGAATGGGTACCAAGTTAAAGAGTGATCTGGAGCCAGGCTTCCTAGAGACAGGACGCCTTGGATTCAAATCTGGTGTCAGATACTTCCTAGCTGTCTGATCCTGGGCAAGTTATACCTCCCATTGCCTAGTCCTTACCACTCTTCTGCCTTGGAATAAATCCTTAATATTGATTCTAAGGTGGAAAAAGTTAAATAATTTTAGTAAAATAAATTATTACCTTAAAATAAATAAAAATTAAATAAGATGGAAAAAATTTAATTCCCCAGAATTTCTACAATATTTCACAAGAGTGGAAATAATTTACTATACTGTTTTCTTCTTTAAAAAAAAGAATTCATATTCTTTCCTTTCTTTTCTTTATATTACTGTTACTTCTTAATGACTCCCTCCAATCAAAACCTCCCTTGAAAAAGTAAAAGAGTATATATCACTGGCCCTGCCTGAACACATATGCCTCACTCTGCACCTGTTGTCTACCACCTCTTTGCTTTAGTTAGAAGCCATGTTTTACCATCATCTTCAGAAGTCATGATTGTTTGTTTTGTTTTTAAGAACCCGTACCTTCTACCTTAGAATCAATACCATGGATTGGTTCTAAGGCAGAAGAGCAGTAAGAGCTAGGCAATGGGGGTCAAGTGTCTTGCCCAGGATCACACAGCTAGGAAGTGTCTGAGGCCAAATTTGAACCCAGGATCTCCCACCTCTAGACCTGACTCTCAATCTACTGAGTCACCTAGCTGCCCCCTAAATTCTTAAATGAATCTTACTGCTGGTGATAAGCAGCACAATTTATGCCTACAATAAAGCTTTCTAGTACTCTGTTGGATACTAGCAATTTTGATTCTTCAGAGAGCAACCATTCCATGATTCAAACCCACTCGGCATCACTGGCAGCTGATTGAAGGATAAATTGGAGTGAGGAGAAGCTTGAGGTAGAGAAACCCACCAGTAGATATGGCAAGAGTCCATAGAAAAGGTGATAGAGGCCAGAATTAAGGAAGTGGCTGTATGAGTGGACATAAGGGGATATATACAAGAGATATAAAGCAATAACAATATTTGGAAACTGATTGTGTAACTAAGATGTGTGAGGGAGAATTGCTGAGGGTAACACTAAGATTATAAACCAGGGGTCGGCAACATATGGCTCCCAAGCCATAAAGTCAACCACAGCACAGTAACTAACAGTTTACGCATGACATTGTGTGTCAAGTGATACGTCATCTGATCCTTTCGGTACTGCAACTATCTTCTAAGATAGAAGCTCCCTCATTGATATTGCCATGTGAGATGAATCTTGGTCTTTAGTTCAGCTTGGTAGGTGTGCTGTGTGTTCCTCCTTCTGCCCTCCTTTTACTCTTTCCATACCTGTTACTAACAACTTGGGGTTCTGTATAGTGATTGATCACTTTTGTCTACATTCTTTACCCCTCTGCCTCTGATTTACATGGCTTTATCTCAGTGCATTCATGAGGTCTGCACTCCCTATTTGTGGGATTGTTATTGTTTTTAACTTTTCTACCTGCTCTTAAAGGAGAACTATAGTCAGATCACATCTTTACATATGCTTCATTAGTGAGAAGCATTCCTCCTCATTAGTTGTTTCATTTGATACAGAATGATTGAGTAGGCAGCACTGATAAACACCTGTACCAGGAAATGTGTGTGATGTGTCCTGGCCAGTTTTCCATGAAAAGGTATCCTCCTCCCCCACTACTTACTAATGCCTGCACACAAATCTTGTTATTTTCTGTAATCTCCTGATCTACTTAATTTATGTGGCCAAATGGCTTAACCAGCAGGCCGGCAGCTTTTGCTTCTCCTGTTGCCTGACTTGAGAGAAGGAGAGGAAAAAGTATTCTTCCCTGAATTTTTCTCTCTTAATTTCAGCAATTTTCTTAGTGTAAAGGAGTTTAATATGTATGTGTGCTGTTATATCAGTACTATAATGCCCCATTAAGTCTTGTTTTATGATTAATAATCAGCAAAAACATGCAGCACCAGAAGTCACATTAATATACTTTATTCATCATTGATTAGCACATAATAACGTTATTAAAAATAGTTCAGAGACTTATTGTACTATAAAAGTGTTGTTCTTACATAAAATGCACATATTTACTTGTATTCAGTATTAAACATATTGTACGGCTCTCATGAAATTACATTTTAAAAAATGTGGCGTTTATGGCTCTCACGGCCAAAAAGGTTGCAGACCCCTGTTATAAACTTTGATGGCTGGGAGAAATGGCAAGCTGGGGGCTCAGTAGATTGAGAGCCAGGCCCAGAGATGAGGGGTCTTGGGTTCAAATCTGGCCTCTAACACATTGTTATAAATAAAATCAATCTAGATAGATATATTTAAAGATATTAGGGTTTTATTAACAGCCATATTGGTAATTAAGAAGAACCATGTGCCTGCTAAGATCTAATTCAAATGGCCGGCCATACCTTTCCCTCAGCTGCTTCCTAAGAAAGAGACCATCCCAATCAAGTTCTGAGACTTTATTCCTCTGTCTATGTAATCACACTTCCTGCCCACCTGTATTACACAAAAGGAATCATGGGAAATGTAGTTTTCAAGTCCCCTAAACCTCCATAGGAAGTTTATACCAGAGATTTCAATATTAAGATCAAGGACCCCAAATTCCAATATCACAACATCCTAGCTATGTGACACTGGGCAAGTCATTTAACCCCCATTACCTAACACTTTACTATTCTTATGCTTTGGTACCAATACACAGTATTGATTCTAAGACAGAAGAGAAGGGTTTAAAAAATTTTTTTAAATGAAGAAAAGAAAAATGGCAAGCAAGAAAAAGGAAAGTATTTCAAAGTTAAAAAAGGTCAACCATTGCCCCAATTTAAGAAGGAATGTGTTATTATCCTCCTTGGGGCAGGGGGTGGAGGGGAGTATGTTATTGTTGTGAACTTTGATTTGAATTTGAACCTAATTTGGAACAAGAGACTACCTCCCAGAATCTAGAAGGTGAACTTTTTGGAGAAGGCACCTTGAAGATGCCTGAAGAGACCACACATTGCACCAAAAAATCCAGAGTGAACTTTGAGATATGGTGAATTTGAACTATGGAGGGTTGAATGCATTCATTTTTAATGTATACTCTTATGGCAAAGGGGACTGCCCCAAAATTGTTTTTGTTTTTTTGTCAATGTAGCAATCACTGGTTTTGTTCTTTTTCTTTTTTATTTCCCTCTTATCCCCAAATTATTGTAACTTCCCTTTAGAAGCTGCAATATTGTATATACGTTTAGTTAAAAATCTTTAAAGTTTTAAGTTGATTATGTTTAAAATGATTCCTTGGGGAGACTGGTCTCCCAAAGGAACACAGAGGGGAATGTGTAAATAGAAATTTTATACCCTTGAACTACATCACCCAGCATCCTTTTCAGTTTCATCACCAAGTTCTGTACTTACATTGTATTGATAAAGGTGTGTGGAACCCCACCCTCATTCTCTCTCTCTCCTGGTGGTGCTCGGCACTCTTGCGACCCCATGTGTACTGTCCCAGAAAGCTTCTTTTCTTTTCTAGAGGCTGTTACTTTCCTTTATTTAGTTATTTATTTGTTTGTTTGTTTTGAATATTTCTCCATAATTACATGTTTCATGTTCTCTCCCTCTCCCCCAAACCTCCCCACCCCCATAGCCAATGCACAATTCCACTGAGTTGTTACATGTATCATTGATTAAGACCTAATTCCATATTATTGATAGTTGGACTAGTTATCGTTTAGTGTCTACATCCCCAATAATATCCCCATCAGCCCATGTGATCAAGCAATTGTTTTTCTTCTATGTTTCTCCTCCCATAGTTCTTCCTCTGAATGTGGCCAGTTTTCTTTCCCATCAGTCCCTCAGCCTTGCTCTGGATCCTTGCATTGCTGCTAATAGAGAAGTCCATTATGTTTGATTGTACCATAGTGTATCAGTCTCTGTGTACAGTGTTCTCCTGGATCTGCTCCTTTCACTCTGAGTCACTTTCTGGAGGTCATTCCAGTTCACATGGAATTCCTCCAGTTCTTTATTCTTTTGTGTTAATTTCTTTTTGCTTCAAGTTATTTTTAATAAACTTTATAAAATATACTTAAAGTATTTGGATATTAATTTTTAATCTTACAGGAAGGAGGATGGCATCTGCCAACTATCCAGCAGTGAGTTTGACTCTGGCAAATTCTTGAATATATTATTAAAGGGATGGTTAATAAACATCCAGAAAAGAAAATAGTGATCATGAAGGATTGAACTTAACTGGTCATATTGGACTAATCTAATTGACTTTTTTTTTT
>NW_025370737.1:395-1144 GCF_016433145.1 Gracilinanus agilis | reverse complement strand
TCTTATATGTTTCCTCTCCTGCAGTCCTTCCTCTGAATGTGGGTAGCATCTTTACCATAAATCCCTCAGAGCTGTCTTGTGTCATTGCAGTGCTGCTGGTACAGGAGCCCATTACATTCGATTTTACCATAGTATATCAGTCTCTGTGTACAATGTTCTTCTGGCTCTGCTCCTTTCACTCTGCATCACTTCCTGGAGGTCTCTCCAACTTGCATGGAATTCCTCCAGTTTATTATTCCTTTTAGCACAATAGTATTCCGTCGCCCACATATACCACAATTTGTTCAGCCATTCCCCAATTGAAGGACATCCCCTCATTTTCCAGTTTTTTGCCACTACAAAAAGCGCAGCTATAAATATTTTCGTACAAGTTTGTTTATGATCTCTTTGGGGTACAAACCCAGCAATGGTATGGCTGGATCAAAGGGCAGGCAGTCTTTTGTAGCCCTTTGGGCATAGTTCCAAATTGCCAGCCAGAATATGGTTGGATCAGTTCAGAACTCCACCAGCAATGCATTAATGTCCCAATTTTGCCACATGCCCTCCAACATTCATTACTCTCCCCTTCTTTCATTTTAGCCAATCTGCTAGGTGTGAGGTGATCCCTCAGAGTTGTTTTGATTTGCATTTCTCTAATTATTAGAGATTTGGAACACTTTCTCATGTGCTTATTGATACTTTTGATTTCTTTACCTGAAAATTGCCTATTCATGTCTCTTGCCCATTTATCAATTGGGGAATGGCTTGAT
>NW_025370737.1:0-300 GCF_016433145.1 Gracilinanus agilis | reverse complement strand
CAAAAACTTTTTAGTTTAATATAATCAAAACCATTTAATTTACATTTTGTAATTTTCTCTAACTCTTGCTTGGTTTTAAAGTCTTTCCTTTCCCAGAGATCTGACAAGTATACTATTCTGTGTTCACTTAACTTATTTATAGTTTCCCTCTTTATATTCAAGTCATTCACCCATTCTGAATTTATCTTGGTGTAGGGTGTGAGATGTTGATCTAGACCTAATCTCTCCCATATTGTTTTCCAAATTTCCCAGCAGTTTTTGTCAAATAGTGGATTCATGTCCCAAAAGTTGGGCTCTTTG
>NW_025370736.1:394-6957 GCF_016433145.1 Gracilinanus agilis | reverse complement strand
AGGGGAGGGGAAGGAGGGGGGGGCGCTCCGGGGCCTGCCGATAAACAGGCTGTGCAGAATGGCACGGAGTTAGCGCGTCTCGGCCCCGGGCCCCTTCCAACCCCTATCCCAACCTTGACATCTAAGAGGAGGGGGGGAGGGGTACAGGCGGGGACTTCGACCCCCTCCCCACCCCCAAACTGGTCTCCAACGATTATATAAAGTATTTCCCACCTTTGCTTAGCCTGGAATAGGGAGGGCAGAGGAGGGGGATGCGGCGGGCGGGCCTCGTGGCTTTCCCTTTTAAAAGTTTCCCCCACCCGACTGAACCACTGGTGGGTGGGGTGGGGGAGAAGGGGAGGGCCTTTTGAGGCCCCTGGTGCCCTGGGACAGAAACCAAGAACCTCAATGTTTCTGCTCACCCAAAGACTCAGCAGTTTATCGACTCTACAATATGTCAGAGCTGGAAGAGCCCTCAGTTAGGGAGCTGTCCTTATCCAAACCCCTAACTTTACCGATAGAGAAACTGAGGGGCAAAGGGATGACGCTAATTTATCGAAGGTCACAGGGAATCAATAGCAGCGGCAGGATTCGAACCCAAACCTCCTCTGGGATGTAGTGGAAAGCTACTAGATTTATAATTCGAGTTCCTGGAATAGATGATCTGCAAACTTCTTTAGAGTTCCTAAACTGAATTCTAGCTTTGCTTCGTGCTACCTGTGTGACCTTGGGCAAGTCACTTCCTGCACTCTGTCCTCAAATTTCCTCCTCTGTAAATTGAAGGGGTTGGAGAAGATGATCTCCCGGGCTCCTTCCAGCTCCCAGTCCTAGGACCCTGACTCCCAGTTCCGTGACATTTGGTGTTTTTTATTACAGGTGATTTCACCTGCTTTCGCCAAGTGGTCAAGGAAATTGAAGCAGATGGAGGCAGAGGCTCTCACCTGACAGCTTGAGCTTTCTTTTCCTCTCTATCTTCCCCCTTGCAAAAAAATAATAATAACAACAATAAGCTCATCCTATAAACTCCCTTGTGCCAGAAAGCACAGGAAACCTTCAAATGACAGAATTTCTGAAGGGGAAAGGATCTTAGGGGAAAGGCAATAGGTACTTTGGAATCCTCAGGAAAAGGGACAGGAGGACTGAGCTCCCTGGAAGAAGGCAGAGGGTAAAGGGGAGAGTGAGGCATGAGAAAAGGGAGTATCTTTCCTAGACTTCACCGAGGCCCTTCCCCTTTCTGGGACTCAGTTTCCTCATCTGTAAAATACTATAAAACCTCCTAGGTTGGTCTAGATGACCATTATTCAGCCTTCAATTTGGAGGCTGGACTAACATGGAAAGGCAGTATGATTTAGTAGACAGGCAGATGTCCCTGGAGCTAGGAAAACAGGGATGCAAATTCCATTTCTCACCCATGGTTGCTGACTGACCCTGGACAAGTCACCTCAGCTTTCAGGGATCTGTGGAGGCAATTCTCTAAGTCTAGAAACAACAGAGAAGTTGCAGCCCTGCATTGGCAGCCAGTTTTCTCAGCCAAGAGTTCTATATGAAGGAAACATCCAGACCTTAACAATAACAATAATAATAATAATAATAACAATAATAAATACATTTCTACAATGCTTTTAAGTTTACTAAACCTTTCCTCCCCCATGAGAGCTAGGCTGAGCAGGTATTGTCATCCTCCTTTTACAGATGAGGAAAATGGAGCTCAGAGAGTCAAAATGGCTTGACCTCAGTCCTACATCCAGGAATAGATTTGAACTCAGATCTCCAGAATCCAGTCTCTCCCTAGAAAATATATAATAACAATAGCTAGAATTTATCAAGCTCTTCAAGGTTCTCAAAGCCCTATTCCCTAGAGTACCTCATTTAATCCTCACAATAGCCGTAGGAGGGAAGTACTGTTATTATTTCCATTTTACAAAAGAGGAAACTGAGGCTGGGTATGGTAGAATGACCACAGTCACACATCGAGTCAATCGCTGAGGCAAGGTTTAGTAGAGTGAATATTTAGGGCATCTTTCCAGCTAAACAAAGGACTTGGAGTCTCCTCACTTGACTTGACTCATTTATCCCCACACCAGACCTGGGACAGAAGAAAAGAAATCATTCCTTCCATTTCTGTGAGTGGGGAAAACAAAAACAAAAAATAGGTCCAGAGAAGGAGATATAATTTGCTCCTAAGCGATACCCCCCTAAGATGGCCAGCGCTGGGGAGAAATCAGCATCCCTGGTACTCTAATCCCTAGGCTCATGCTCTTATTCTGAGCTATACTTAGAAAGCTGAGGAGCAGAGTTCAGCAAAGGCTCTCTTCCCTGGCCTGGAGAGAGCTCCTCAGTGCAAGGTGGCACTCCCAGGGGCCACTGCCATTTCAGGGCTCCTTCCAAGACCTGTGGGGAGTCACCACCCAGTATTGTCTAAGCTCAGGTCTCTGCTGTGAAAACCCATTTGGGTAGAAATGCAAACATATTTTCTTCTAGGATCTGTGCTGATTAGGATATTATTTCTTTAAAAAAAAAAATCAGCCTTTGGAATAGAAGCCTAAGAGAAGCATAAGGTGAATCGTTCAATCACTCAATAAACATGGATTAATCACCTGCTATGTGCCAGGCACTATACAAAGAGACAAAAAGACAGTTCCTCCCCTCAAGGAGTTTGTGATCTAATGGGAAGCTTGCAATCTCTTTAGGTGGGCAATAACAAAAATTATCTTTGGTGTATGGTGTCTATTTCTACCTGCCCTGAGAAGTGCCTCTTCAATGAATAAACACAGGCAAGCCCCATTCTGTGCCTCAGTTTGCCCTTCTGTAGCACTGTCACCTAGCTTCAAGGCGACAGAGAGGCTGGAACAAAAAACCTTGAGAGGATGGGGACAGGAAGGAAATATCTCTTTAAAATGTAAATAAATAAATAATAACTTAAAAAGAGAAATAAACGAGACTGGATTACCATTGGCATTGCTGTGCAGATAACAGGAGCTTCAAAACAATCCGTTTACTACTGTCTGTGGCCAAAGGGTGAACTCTCAGGCCAACTTGACCCTGCAAACCACTCACCTCCCCACTCCTGGCCCCGGCATATTTTCCTCTTTCCAGCTCAGGGAATGGAGATTCATTTTGAAGAGGAGGCAGAAGCAAATACAATTAGAGAGCTCAATCTGTGTCCAAGCAAAATAATCATCACAAAAACTGCCTTCCAAAACTAATTATACTCTAATGAGATTTTTGGATCATCTGAAATTTTGGAATATCCATGCCGAGACTTCTCTTCTACCAACATGGCGGCAGGTCCATTGCCAACATGTTCTAACACAAGGGAGTTGATGGCCTAAGAGTTATTTGTCATAACAAAACCTGCCTTCGGCCTGGTGGTGAGTCCTCTATATATCTGTCATCTGAACGGGGAAATTCTGATGTCAGCAAAAGATTATAATGTAATTGGCTAAGGTCTCACTCACTAGACTATGGGACAACCAACCTCATTTCAGGGGTGCCAGACGACTGTAGACAGGCACATCTTTCAAACTTTCAAAATTCTGCAGAGGAAAAAAAAAAGTGGATTCAGGAAACAACAGACTGGCAGCCTTCGTGTTGATACCTGCCGAACTCCATTAAGTGTGATTCACCAGATGGCTGGCCATCATGGAGTGATCACCAGGAACTAGCAAGGGTTCCTTAAGAATAATAATAACCAGGGGCAGCAGCTAGGTGACTTAGTAGATTGAGAGCCAGGACCGGGAGGTCCTGGGTTCAAATTCAATAACTGTGGAATCCTGAGCAAGTCATTTGACCCTGATTACCTAGCCTTACCATGCTTCAGCCTTGGAACCAATACACAATATTGGTAATAAAGTAAATATGGAAGTAAATAAAGTAAATATTGGTAATAAAATAAAGATGGAAGGTAAAAGTTTTTTTAAAAAAAGGAACCATAACTTTTCTCTAACTCCTCTTGAGTGCCAGGCACTATTCTAAACACAGTGATCATGGAAATAGGATTTGAGTGATAATACATGTGTAGCTCAGTGGAATTGCTTGTCAGCTTCAGGAGTGGGGAAGAGAAAAGGGGGAAGGAAAGAATATGAATCATGTAACCATGGGGAAATTTTTTTAAATAAAAAAAATAAACAGTGATCTTCAAACTTTTTGTTTTCACAACAACCCTGGGTGGCAGTTGCAAAATTCTCATTTTGTAGTTGGGGAAACTGAGGTGAATGGGGGTTAAGTGACTAGTCCAGGGTCATGAAGTTGGTAAATATTTGAAGCTGGGGCTGAATTCAGATCTTCCCATATCCAGAATGAATCATGCCACACCAACCTCACTTACTTTCTTTGGCTAGAATTACCAGACTATATCAGGAAATTAAGGCAGGGCAGCAGTTCCCGATTTCAGCAAGGGATTTAACAGGAAAGAATCATCAAATCATAGGATCATAGAACTAGAAAAGAACTTAAATGTCATCTGGTCCAACATCCTCAATTTACAGATGAGGAAACTGAGGCCAGAAAGGCTTTTAAAAAGGATCTGTTTTGAGGAGATGGATAAAGAAGGAAACAAACATGTAGTAAGTCCTGAATTCAAATTCAACCTCAGACTCTTCCTAGCTGTGTGACCCTGGGCAAGCCACTTAACCCCCATTGCCTAGCCCTTGCCATTCTTCTGCCTTGGAACCAATGTTTAGTCTTGATTCTAAGACGGAAGGGAAGGGTTTGAAACAAAGCAACCAAAAAAACTTATCTCCAAAGGTTAGGACCTATGTCAGTGGAGGAAAAGCCCCAGAGTCCCTGACAAAAAGAACCCAGAGAGCCTTTGAAGTCCTGGTGCAAGATGCACATGACACGATTAGCCAGTCTTCCCACAGCAAAAAAGCTGGGAGGGATCCCCCATTGCATCGGGGAGCAAAGCTCAGCTACGGGCAGGCTGACAAGAGGCTGACACCAAACCACTGAAATTTAACAGAGATCAATGTTAAGTCCTCTCTTTAGGTCTTTTTTCTTTTTTCTTTTTTCCCCCAATCAATTACACAAGTAAATGATGGAGACAATCTGGCTCGATCACAGATTCCCATGAAGAGTGCCTGGGGGCTTTCCTAGACTGCAGGTTCGATATGATGGGGCAGCCAGGAAGACCCTTCTCCAAGACTGCGGGCAGTCAGGGAAGGATTGGACCTCCTAGAGCTCAGAGGAAACCTAAAGGCAGTGGGGATGCTGAGCCTGGAGAAGAGAAGACTTCCAGGGGGGAAATTCTGGTCTTCAAATAGCTTAAGGGTTGTTTCATGGAAAAGAGACTAGACTCGTTCTGCTTAGCTCCAGAGAGAGAAGAACTAGGACCAATGAGTGGACGTTACAAGGGGCAGGGCAGAGAGGTGGCTCAGGGGATAGAGACAGAAAGTGGTCTAAGAGACAGAAAGTCCTGGGTTCAAATGTGACCTCGGATACTTCCTAGCTGTGTGAGTCATTGAACCCAAATGGCCCAGCCCTTACTGCTCTTCTGCCTTGCAACCAAAATACAATATTGATTTCAAGAGATGGGAAGGTAAGGGTTGGGGGGGGGGGGGAAGGAAATGACAAAGGGGCAGTTAGGTGGCTTGGTGAATTGAAAGCCAGATTGAAGAGATGGGAAGTCCAAGGTTGGAATCTGACCTCAAGACACTTCCTAGCTCTGTGACTCTGGGCAGGTCACTTAAGCTTTGCCTATCCCTTACTGCTCTTCTGCTTTGGAACCAATATGCAGCATTGATTCTAAGATGGAAGATAAGGGTTTTCTTTTGTTTTATTTTTTAAAAGGAAATTACAAAGGGGCAGCTGGGTAGCTCTGTGGATTAAGAGCCAGGTCTAAGAGACTGGAGGGCCAAGGTTCAAATCTGACCTTAAACACTTCCTAGCTGTGTGACCCTGGGCAAGTCACTTAACCCCATTACCTAGCCCTTACCACTCTTCTGCTTTGGAACTAATACATAGTTTTTATTCTAAGATGGTAGGTAAGGGGTTAAAAAAAGGAAATTATAAAGGGGCAGCTTTTGGTTTATATTATATTATATTATTATTATAATATATTACATTATACTATATTGTATTGTATTATATATTATATTATATTACATGATATTGTACTATATTATATATTGTTATATTACATTATATTATACTGTATTGTGTTGTATTATATATTATATTATATTGTATTATGTTATATATTGTTATATTATATTACATTATATTATACTATATTGTATAGTATTGTATATTATATTACATTATATTATATTGTACTGTATGTTACATTATATTATACTGCATTATATATTCTATTATGTTATATTATATTACATTATATTGTATTGTATATTACATTATATTATACTGCATTATATATTCTATTGTGTTATATTACATTACATTATATTGTATTGTATATTACATTATATTTTACTGCATTATATATTCTATTATGTTATATTACATTATATTGTATTGTATATTACATTATATTATACTGCATTATATATTCTATTATGTTATATTACATTACATTATATTGTATTATATATTACATTATATTATACTGCATTATATATTCTATT
>NW_025370736.1:0-352 GCF_016433145.1 Gracilinanus agilis | reverse complement strand
TATTACATTATATTATACTGCATTATATATTCTATTATGTTATATTACATTACATTATATTGTATTATATATTACATTATATTATACTGCATTATATATTCTATTATGTTATATTACATTACATTATATTGTATTATATTGTATATTACATTATATTATGCTGCATTATATATTCTATTATGTTATATTACATTATATTGTATTGTATTGTATATTACATTATATTATACTGCATTACATATTCTATTATGTTATATTACATTACATTGTATTGTATTATATATTATATTGTATTATATTACATTACATCATATTATATTATATTATATTATATTATATTATATTATATTAT
>NW_025370735.1:335-2561 GCF_016433145.1 Gracilinanus agilis | reverse complement strand
CATTAACCACTTCTTCACTGATCTACCAGCACCATCTAATGTTTCAGCTTGATGAAACTTGGGATCTCTCTTAGGTGTGTGCTTCATTGTTCACATTCTGACAGGCCTTTTCCTAGCCATACCTTATACATCAGACACACTAAGTGCCTTCTCATCACTAGCACATGTTTGCAGAGACATAAACTATGGGTGACTTATTCGAAACCTCCACCCCAATGGAGCATCCATATTCTTTATATGCTTCTTTCCTCACACAGGCCGAGCTATTTATTATGGATCCCATTTATTTCAAGAAACTTGAAACATAGCAGTAATCCTCTTACTTACCGTTACAGTAACCACATTTGTTGGATACGTGCTCCCACGAGGACAAATATCATTTGAGGGGCTACAGTAATTACAGATCTTCTCGCGGCTATTCCCTCCATTGGTAGCACATTAGTCCAATGAATTTGACGTGGCTTCTCCATAGATAAGGCTACACTAACCCGATTCTTTGCCTGCCACTTTATCCTACCATTCATTATCTTAGCTCTAGTAATGGCTCACCTATTATTCCTATGTGAAACAGGCTCCAACAATGAGGCAGGTATTAATCCTGATGCAGGTAAAATTCCATTCTATTATACCATTAAAGGTACCTTAGAGTTAATTCTCACAATTCTAGTTCTCTTTTCACTAGCAATATTCTCACCGCATATGTTAGGTGACCCAGACATCCTTCCACCAGCCAACCCACTCAACACCCCTCCTCATGTCAAACCGGAATGGTCCTTTCTATTCACGTAGGCAACCCTTCAACCAATTCCTATTAAACTAGGAGGAGGATTAGCTCTCCTTGCATCCATTCTAGTTCTCCTCATTACCCCACTGCTCCACACATCCACACGACGAAGCCTCGTATTCTGACCCGCCTCACAAATACTATTCTGGATATTAACAGCTAACCTTTTAACCTTAACCTGAATTGGACGTCAACCTGTGGAACAACCATTTATTGTCACTGGCCAGTTAGCCTCAGTCTCATACTTCACCCTCATCATTATCTCAATACTTTTAGCAGGAATATTCGAAAACTATATACTCAAGCCCAAACCCGTAATTCCAGTTCCAAGTAATTTAACAAAGATATTGGCCTTGTAAGCCATCAATGAAGGAAAAATCTCCCCTAGGACATTCTCAAGAAGGAGGCAACAAACACCTCACCACCAACACCCAAAGCTGGTATTCTACTTGAACAACTTCCTGATCAAGTTCAATTTATGTACTATGCCAGTATTGAATTCACTTCATTATTAAAAAAAATTTTGGTCCTATGTATATAATAGATGGATTTATTTACCCTTAGCATATCTCATACACATTATCCTCTCATATTACTAAATACATAATATTTATAATTATACTAACTACATTAATATCTATAAGTACCATAATTTATCTAATACATGAGTATTCTTAATCTGATATATATCATAATGTTACATGAGACATATTATGTAGATGGGCATATACATACTATCCATGGTAATGGGATCAACAACCCTAATCTTACTAGCATATCATCCCCATCAGGAATGCCTCAATCCTCCCCTCAAGAGAGATCACCATCCCGCCATCTAAAGGCTTGCAATCCTTCAGAGGAAATGCATGGATTGTGACCTGCCTAATTCTTTCCACTGGCTACTGGTTGTTACTTCAGGGTCATAAAATTGTTCATTGCATCCAAAGTGACATTAAACAAGGCATCACGCTGTTACGATTACTAATCAGCCCATAACGAGGCATAACTGATTCTGACTGGCATGGGGGAAGGATTTTGGGGGGGAAGCTATATCCAATGGGCGGGTGCCTCGGACATCGATATAATCTAGGACCTAGAATACAGTGCTGTTCTCATAGTTCACACGGATTAAACGAGGATATTATATGAATTATTATAAGATGTTATTATCAGCAAATATAAATTTAATGTACATATTCATTAAGCCCCTACCCCTTAACAAAAAATTATATCTTTATTTCCATCAAACCCAAAAACTGGAAGACATAATTTTAAACATAAATATAGGGACAAGAGTTAAAAACAATATAAATAATATAAATAGTATTATAGTATTATGATATTATAGTATGATAACATGATAGTATAAATAAAATATACAAATATACACAATGTACAAAATGTACAAAAATAAAACATTTCATTAAAATATTTTACAAAAG
>NW_025370735.1:0-295 GCF_016433145.1 Gracilinanus agilis | reverse complement strand
TATTTTTTAACTACTTAATGTAGCTTATTTAAAGCAAAGCACTGAAAATGCTGAGATGGTCCATGAAATAGACCCATAAAACAAAAAGTTTGGTCCTAGCCTTACTGTTAAATTTAATTAGACACATGCAAGTTTCCATTATCCAGTGAGAATGTCCATAAGACTGTTAACACAAAATAAAGGGAGCCCATATCAGGCACACTATTAGTAGCCATTACACCTTGCTCAACCACACCCCCATGGGACATAGCAGTGACTATCATTCAGCGAATAAATGAAAGTTTGACTAAATCCT
>NW_025370734.1:0-1417 GCF_016433145.1 Gracilinanus agilis | reverse complement strand
AAAGAAAAAGAAAGAGAGAGAGGAAGGAAGGAAGGAAGGAGAGAGAAGAGAGAGAGAAAGAAAGAAAGTTATATTTTTTAAAGATCTGTGCTTGTTTCCTATAAAATACAAATCAGTTTATTAGAGAATAAGAACACTAAAAAGATATTTAAGGGTGTAGAGGAAATAAAAGACTTGAAGCGAAGCCAAGAAGTCCTATGGGAAATTTTCCCTAACAAGCTGTTGGATGAGGCTAATACAGAGTTCCAGGATAGAAGAGATAGCTCCTAGGGAGAAAGAGATAGCAATACCTGGTCTCTAAATATGCTATCACAAAAGACTTTAGGGGCCAGCTGGCAAAAGCCGTTCAGAAGAAAAATTGGGCAAGCTGTGGCTACAAAGAGTTTAGAGGACTTTGATTAAAAAAAAAAAAGGAAATGAGAAGAAGAAAGAATCATTATCTTGGGGACAAAGACTCTTTGGAACAGTGGGAATATGGAAGCACATAAGAGGGTAAAAAGAGTCAGATAAACCAGCTAGGTAGGAAGAAATGAGAAACAAAAGGAATAAAAATCTGGGCTTATGAGATACTGCCAATTTTTTATTTGAGTTATAAAAAAAGATTGTGGTTGTTTGAAGGTAGGCAAAGAATTGTAAATATGTGTAAGGATTAGCACTGCACATAATTAATTTTCATTAGGTGACATGCTTCATCACAAGCTGTAACTAAAAAGTTTGCTTTGGCACTAGAATGATAAATCAGATATTTATGCTGAGGTTTGCTGAGATTCTTCAGTTTGTCCCCAGCCAACTCTTTCCTATGCCCTGGCTCTTACATTGTCAGGAGGTTATCTAAGCCTTTTTGGTCTTGTTTTGAGGGGTGGGAAGGGAATTTTTGTGAGTTCTGAATCTAACCCCCCCCCCAAATAGGATGTGAAAAAGGGGTTGTTTTTTTCACCTGCTACTACCCAGTCTGACTTCTTCAGGAACTTCCTCTGCCCTTTATCACCATGAGCCATTTTCATTCTCTAGCCACTCATGAGGACAAGACTTGTCTATCAATTCTCTTCTTCAATTTCATTTTCTACTTTTCTTTGATTTGCCTAGAAAGTGGGACTGAAGGTGGTTGTCTTGCTCTGACAATATCTTTTTTGGCTGGTAAGAATAACATTAGGCAACATTCACCAGATGGAGCCAGATTCCCAGTTGAATATGATTTTAGAGTAGATTTGAAGGAGATTGAATAACTATGATAGGCTGATGTTGTTCAGAAATAAGACACAGGGGCAGCTGGGTGGTTCAGTGGGTTGAGAGCCAGGCCTAGAGACAGGAGGTCTTAGGTTCAAATCTGGCCTCAGATACTTCCTAGTCGTGTGACCCTGGGCAAGTCACTTAACCCCCATTGCCTAGCTCTTACCACTCTTCTGCCTTGAAACCA
>NW_025370733.1:0-2134 GCF_016433145.1 Gracilinanus agilis | reverse complement strand
CAGATTGGATAAGAAATCAGTTTAAAATTACAAAAAGTATTTTGATAATGTGATTTTATTTTCTGTCATTAATGATTAGCTTTGACTAATGTTTTGTGTTGTTCCTTGAGATATTAATAATATGAAGTCATCAGAAAAAGCAAAATATTTTAAAGCTAAGATTTTCTTAGCTTTAGCTTTAGCTAAAACCAATGTAAATATCATCTGTAAAAATTCCATTTTGGAAATATAATTTTGCTAGCTATTTAAAAATCTCCCAATGAGTTTCAGTGCATTTTTAATATTCTTTGTTAAGCATAAATATGCAATAATCAATATTTTTAAGAACAATTGACACAGGAAAAATAGAAACTAGCTGAATTTCAATCAAAAACTTTGCAAAATTGGTGGGTGGGATTATAAAATGAGTATTATGCCTTAATTTTCACTCAACTACAATAAATTTCTTACTTTTACATATATTTTATGTCATTTTGTAAAGTATATTTTTAGCTATACAACCATTACAACGAGGTATCAGTATATATCGAATTTAAAACTGTACTTACAAACCGGTATATAACAAAATTTTAAATCAAGATAGCAATGAAGCACACTCATCGCTACTATTCTCACTGAAAACAATAATGATATCTTTAAGTTCAATGAACATGATTATTTTCTTATAATTTTAATTAAAAAAACAATCTTTCTAAGCCTCAGTTACTTCATCTATAAAATGAAGAGAATGAATTAGTTGGCTTTTGTAATTCCTTATAGCTCTTGTATGATTCTAAATATACATGTGCACATATACATAAATATATATATGTATAATTTTTATTTCATCTTCATAAAATGCCTTTAAAATTTTCCAGGTTGTATGTTTTATATATAAAATACATATTATTTACTGTAGCATGCATGATCTTAAGTAGGGTGAAACTGCCTCACAGAATTCCATAGTTCCCACCAGAACTCCAGGAGAGGGGGCAGTTGGGGCAGTTAAGAATGTGGGTGTAAAAGCCAGGACACCCAGCTTGCAAGATCCTTTGGGGAATGAGGGTGGCTGGGAAAAGGACAGGATTGCTTTTCTTCTTGTTATCTCATCTCTGACCTCAGGAAGCAGGGTGTTATTTTGCTTTTTACTCCATATAGACTAATCCAGGCACTGTGCACTGGGAAAATACCTCACATGCAGTATCTCAGCTGATCTCTAATCAAAATCTACAATCAAGATTATCTGTACCATCTTAAACTTGATAACATTAGATTAAGAGAAAGTCAGTTTGTGAGGGAGTTAGAAGTATGAGTTATTCAAAAGCATTTACCTCTGGTGTTTGCTATATCTAACAAGTTTCCTGAAGATATTCGGTAGTTTTCCTTACCCTCAATCCTGAAATTTATCCTCATTCCCTGTTCCCTTGAAATTAACAAATCCCTTTCCTTGTTAAGTTTGTGAGCCTGTGTGAAGTTATATTTAAGCTTTTCCAACCAATATCATACATTACTTAGGCAAAATCTTCATCCAGGCAAGCACTGAACACAACTGTTATTCAGAGGACAAAATGGCTGTTTTGAAGACATCCAGAACCTTTATCTTACTTTAGGTTTTGCGGAATAATCTTCTAACAGTGGAAATTGCTAATCCCAGTGGGATTATCTCTTACCTGTCTACCAATTTATCCCTGAGACAGCCAAGTCAAAACAGCCTCCATTTCTTGATCTAAGAGGGGTTTCTGTTACAACTGTTATTCAAGGCTGTAACTGCCTCAAGACTGGTAGGAGAAAGAATTCTATTCACTCACATCCCTCCCCCCTGTTNTTTGTGAGCCTGTGTGAAGTTATATTTAAGCTTTACCAACCAATATCATACATTACCTAGGCAAAATCTTCATCCAGGCAAGCACTGAACACAACTGTTATTCAGAGGGCAAAATGGCTGTTTTGAAGACATCCAGAACCTTTATCTTCCTTTAGGTTTTGCGGAATAATCTTCTAACAGTGGAAATTGCTAATCCCAGTGGGATTATCTCTTACCTGTCTACCAATTTATCCCTGAGAGAGCCAAGTCAAAACAGCCTCCATTTCTTGATCTAAGAGGGGTTTCTGTTACAACTGTTATTCAAGGCTGTAACTGCCTCAAGACTGGTAG
>NW_025370732.1:0-1247 GCF_016433145.1 Gracilinanus agilis | reverse complement strand
TTTAGGTACTTGGTTTTTCTGACTTGAACATTTAATGACTTTTGACCAAATTTCTCACTGATACCTTACATAAATTAAGCTTGAAGACTGGTTTGTGTTATGGAGAATGTTTGTGGATGGATCTGTGTTTGCTCCACCAAAGGAAGTCATACTCAGCTGGGGCCCGATGTTGTTTGAAGCAACTCCATATATTGTGATGCTGTTTTCAGCATTTCCCGTATCCAAGGAGATGCAGATGATTTTGTCCCTTTTGCTGATAATTTATGTGAGATTGGTTTCCCCCTCTAGAGTATAAATATAGTACAGGGTTCTCCATTAGACTCTTATAATCTGAGGAGAAAAATAGGGTGAGAGGAGGATAAAATGAGAGAGAGAGAGAAAAGAATGAAACTAAGAAAAAAGCAAGAAAAGGAGGAAGGGATGAAAGAATGACAGGGTCCAAGGAGGGAGAGAGGGAGGAATGCAGGCAGAGAGAAAAGAAACACACAGAGAGACAGATCATTAGAGGGAGAACGGAAAAAGGCAGACAGATGAGATAGAAAAAAATAAAGCAAGTGACAGAGATGGAGAATCAAGAAATAGAGAGATATAGAGAGGGGCAGAGAAAGAGAGACTAGAGAGAGAAAGAGTGAGAGAGGAAGAAGGACAGAGAAATGAATAGAACTAAAATGATACAAGGATAGACAGAGGGAAAGGGCACCAAGGATGTAAAAAATGTGACCTACATGGTTTGTGGGTACACACTGTGGAGAGACAGGACCAACCAGGATAGGGAGACCAAGGTTCACTACTAAGCTGGTAACTGCCAAGAATGGCAGTTGGCCAACGGTCATGCTGCTCACCACTTGGCCATGNGAGGGAGGCAGGCGAGAAGGAAAACGTGTGTGGAAGGTATTCGAGGTTGCCAGCATTCTGGGCACTCTGCGATTGCCAACAAGTTTACATGAGCCTTGGTTTCTCCAGAAGGATGTTTTATGCTGGCTCTCTATAGCCTGGGGGGATCCCTACATTGTTTCTCACCCCTCCTTCCTCCCCCAATCAGGGTATTAGATTTGTCTGCTTTGTGGAAGATTGGTTTGACCGTCGTCCAATCAGGAGATTTTGTTTCTCTTTGCTAAGTAGGCACTTCCTATTTTTTTTCAGAGAAAAATGAAGTCTCTTTGTTCCAACTTCTGAAGTAAATCTTTCTGCTCTTTACAAAATGACTTTACATTTTTCACTAGCCATCGTTTGTAAGACTGTATTTG
>NW_025370731.1:0-3686 GCF_016433145.1 Gracilinanus agilis | reverse complement strand
TATATATACATATATATATAAATATATAAATTTTATTAGTATATGTTGAAAAAGCTATATATAATATATTAGGATATAATAGAACTATAAAAATTAGTATAGTGATTTTGCTTGTATAGAGAACTCTCAGGCAGGAAAGTTTCCTCCACTAATATAGGTAGTTACCTTTTCTGAAATTCACCGAAAGATAATTATCCAGGGTCACAAGTGTGGTATGTTTAAGAGGTAAGACTCATACCTAGATTCTGTAAAGAAATAAACATTTACTTTGTTAGTATTATTCATTCAAAGCTTATTAACCTAAAAACTAGTTTGCAATAACTTTTCATGTGCCTATAAAGAAGAGATTTATAGAAAATGTGAATTTACTACCCAGTGATCCAGGTGATTAAAATGTTCTAATTCTTTTTGTTGTTCAGTCTTTTTCCGGTCATCTTCAACACTTCATGATTTTGTTTGGGTTTTTGCAAATATACTGGAGTGGTTTGCCCTTTCCTTCTCCAGCTCATTTTACAGATATGGAAACTAAGGCAAACAGTGTTTAGTGACTTACCCAGAGTCAAACAACTAGTAAAAGTGTAAGGCCAAATTTAAACTCAGGAAGAAGAGTTCTGATCCTAGACCTGGTATTCTATCTTTTGTGCCCTTTAGATGCCCTGTTCAAATGCTACTGCTGAGTTTTACATGAATGTGATTGTGGCATTAAAAGGTTTTGTTGTTGTTCTAAATATATGCATATATAAATAAAGAAAGAGATGTGTTTGTTTGTATAGGTGTACTTATATCCTATCTTTTCCTCCCATGCTTAGGTTGTGTCTGAAGAACAACAAAGTAAGGATGAAAATATTATTTCACTTCATGCTAACCCTTCAAATGCTTCANCAACAAAGTAAGGATGAAAATATTATTTCACTTCATGCTAACCCTTCAAATGCTTCAAAACAGTGTAATGATTGATGAGATTCCATTTGATTCTATTCAAGGTAATTCAACAGATGCTTATACTAAATGCTTACTAGGTACAATGCTATTATTTTTCCCCCTAGATTTTGCTTTTGTCAACCTTAACTCAGATTTACATTATGCCTCTTCTAGACATTGGAGTGGTTATTGATGGACCTCAAGTGAATGGAAGTAGAACAAATAATATATATATGTGTACATATATGCAAATAATATGTGTGTATACACATATACATGTATACAATTAAGTTCAGTCTCATAAGCTACTCAGTTAAATAGTTATTAAGCATTTATTATGTGTCAGGTATTCTTCTAGGCTCATGTTGGTGAAACTATAGCATGTGTGCTGGAGGATGCTGGAGGGAGCTGCTTCCTTTCCCTCTCCATGCATGCCTGAGATAATTTTTCACATCACCCACCCCTCTGCCCAAAATCCCAATGGGAGTGCTTCCCCCCCCCCCTTGTTGGGGGTAAGGCGGGGGGGGGTGTTTCACATGCAGTGTGAAGGTTGCAGCTTGGGCACTTGATCTCTAAGGTCTCTAAAAGGCTTACCATCACTGTACTAGGCAATAGGGGTAAGAATGGCTTTGAGAATCTTGCATTCTATTAGAAGAAATGTATACACAACAAAACAGGTTTCCAGTATTATCTTGACAGTAGAAAGCATCTTTCCATATGCTATTTGCACATACTTTACTAATAAGTTTTAATATGAATTTATGCTCAATTTTAAGTACCTTGATTATTTAGAGGAATTTTAAAGAAAATGGTAATAGTACCCAAGCATGTGAAGACATTCTCCAAAGCAAAGGGCAGATGAGAACAATTTTGTCCATCCAGTGTCTGTAACAATGGCTATCATTAGTTCTCTTAGAAAAAGGATGAACAACAAAATAAACAATATGGATGTTATTTCTATTAATTAAGACAGAGTAAATTTTATACATTAGTAATCCTGATTACTAGGCATTAATACACAGTTCATTCAATACTAATTTTCTATGTTAATAGAGAGGAGCATGCACATCATAGAACAGAATAATAATTTCAGAGGAAGAGAAAATCTGGGAACTCCTCCTGTGCAAACCCCTTAACATGTAAGAAAATAGAGAACCAAACAAGGCAAGTGACTTTCTCTGCTGCAATCAGGACTAGCATTCAAGTCTCACAAATTCCAATCCAGGGTTCTAAGCTATTCCACACTGCTTATTTTTAAAATTTGGATTAATGTTAATGTTCTGCCTCCCTAAATAAACATATTCATAACTTACCTTGATTAATTTAATGGCAGTGAATAAGAAGCATCAAATTCCTTTTCTGAGCCAGGTACTATGTTATGTGCTGGAGAAACAAATTCATTAAAGATAAAAATTAGTCTGTACATCCTAGATTCAACTTTGAGAGTTTTATAGGAAGGCAATTTGGGAGCTTACTGGTTGATGGGGGAAATAAGGTATAATTCCAAAATTATGTATCAGTGGAGGTTTAGAAATAGTTGTAGAGCATATAAAAAGTTAAGTAAATGAAGTTAAAAGAGAGATACTTTAGGCTGTGACCTGGTTATCTTTGAATTGGGGAAGTGACTTCCATATGGTTCAATATTTTTGTTCAGCATGAGAAGATTCTAACTGAAAGTGAAATTCTTCTTTAGACAATACACTAGTTAGAAAATTTGTAGGGGGCAGCTGGGTTGCTCAGTGGATTGAAAGCCAGGCCTAAAGACACAAAGTCCTAGGTTCAAATCTGGCCTCAGACACTTCCCAGCTGTGTGACCCTGGGCAAGTCACTTGACCCTCATTGCCTATCCCTTACCACTCTTCTGCCTTGGAAACAATACAAAGTATTGATTACAAGATGGAAGGTAAGGGTTTTAAAAAAAAGTTTGTAGACATGGGGAAGCCATAAAATAATAGGAAAAAACAAAGTAATATGAGATGGTGAATGAGTAAATCTGGATTCTTTTAGGACCATGGAATTTCTGAAGAAAGTATGGCATCAAAAGTCCTCCAGTACAACATGTTCTTGAACAGGAATCCCTGCGAAAACCTCTCCAACAAGTAGTCATCTAGCTTTTTTTTAAGATCTCCAGTAATGAGAAATTCATTACCTCTAAGGAAGCTCATTTCAATTTTAGACAGCTTTAAGTTTTAGAAAATTATTTCTTCTACTGACCTAAAATCTACTTCTGCATCTTCCAAACCCCAGTTTTAACTTCCAACGACAAACAAAATGAATCTAATCTTATTATACAAGACGGTCCTTTAAAGACTTAAAAATAGCTATTGTGTATTACTGTCTTGTCTTGTCCAGGATAAATATCCTCAGTTGTTTCAACTGATTGTTCATGACATGGGATGCAGTTCTTTTACCATTCTTGTTGCCCTCTTAGAAATATTCTCCAGTTTCTCAATTTCTTTCCTCATATATGGTACCTAAAACCTGAACATAGTGCACAAGATATAATCTTACAAGATAGGGCATAGCAGTATCATAATCACCTTTGCTCTGAACATAATTTCTCTATTAATCTAACGAGGGTAAACAATTTTTTTCTAGAATAGTCAGACAGACAGATAGATATAGATTGATAATATGCTTACTATGAGAACAGAGACTATGAGAGTACACACAAATAAAACAGAAAGTCTCTATCCTCAAGAGTCTTAAATTTGAATAAAGGAAGACAATGCATAAAAGGGAGCTGTAAATGAGAGAGAGAGAGA
>NW_025370730.1:733-1664 GCF_016433145.1 Gracilinanus agilis | reverse complement strand
TCCCCCTTCTCCCCTCCCTTTTTTTGTTCTCCCCACTCCCCTGCTCCCCTTGGTTTATCCCTTCTAACTTCCTCAGAAGGGTAAGATAAGAGTTTTATTTCCCAATGGATAGTATAGCTACTCTTCCCTCTCCGGGTTAATTACACTGAGAGTAAGGTTTGATTATTACCTCTTTATGCTCTCTTCCTCTCCTTCTTATAATAGTATTTGTCCCCTCTCTCTCCCATGCCCTCTTTGTGTGTAATAGAATATTCTATTTTCTTATTCGCTCAAGTTTCTCTTGGTGTCCCCTGCTATTCTTCCCCTCTTTCCCATCCCCCATGCCATCTTAGATTATTTAGTGTTCCACCCTCACCCTGTTAATTATTCTTCTTATTACTATAATAGTGAATATTATAATAGTGAATAGAGTTCACTACAGAGAATTAAACATAATATTTCTCTACAAAGGAATACAGATAATTAGATCTCACTGAGGCCCTTAAAAAGGCAAATTTAAAAATTATAAGTTTTCTTTCTTTCCCCTCTATATCTTATTTACCTTTTCAGGTTTCTCTCGATTTTTGTGGTTGGATATCAAACTTTCCATTTAGCCCCGGTCTTTTCTGTGCAAATACCTGGAATTCTTCAATTTTGTTGAATGCCCATACTTTCCCTTGGAAATATATAGTCAATTTTGATGGGTAGTTGATCCGTGGTTGCAGGCCCAGCTCTCTTGCCTTTCTGAATATTGTATTCCACGCTTTGCGGTCTTTTAGTGTTGAGGCTGCCAGATCCTGTGTGATCCTGATTGTTGCTCCTTGATATTTGAATTGTTTCTTTCTGGCTTCTTGTAAGATTTTTTCTTTTGCTTGGAAACTCTTGAATTTTGCAATGATGTTTCTTGGTGTTTTCCTTTCTTGATCGAATGCTGCAGGTGTTCTATGAATCC
>NW_025370730.1:0-647 GCF_016433145.1 Gracilinanus agilis | reverse complement strand
ATGTCTATATTGCCCTCTTGTTGTAGGACTTCAGGGCAATTTTGCTGAATTATTTCTGTTAGTATAGAGTCCAGGTTTTTATTAATTTCTGGTTTTTCTGGAAGACCAATTATTCTCAAATTGTCTCTTCTAGACCGGTTTTCTTGGTCTGTCACTCTCTCATTGAGATATTTCATGTTTCCTTCTATTTTTTTCAGTCTTTTGGCTTTGTTTTATTTGTTCTTGTTGTCTTGAGAGATCATTAGTTTCTACTTGCTCAATTCTAGCCTTTAGGGATTGATTTTCGGCTATAATCTTTTGGTTTTCGGCCATAATCTTCTGGTAATCGGCCATAATCTTTTGGTTTTCGGCCATAATCTTCTTGTTTTCGGCCATAATCTTCTGGTATTCCTTTTCAATCTGGTCATTTCTTGTGTTCAATTTGCTTATCAGTTCATTTGGTTTCTGAGCCTCGCTTTCCAGTTGCAAGATTCTACCTTTTAAGCTGTTATTTTCTTGCCAGATCTCTTCCATTTTCCTCAAAATCTCAGATTTGAACTCGTCCATAGCTTGTGAGGAGTTTTCCTTATTTGGGGAGGGTCTGGATGGTTGTTTGTTCTCCTCCTCTGTTTGCTCGGTTGTCTGGATTTTCTCTGTGTAAAAGCTGT
>NW_025370729.1:473-9235 GCF_016433145.1 Gracilinanus agilis | reverse complement strand
TATATATATGTATGTATATGATAAATAGATAATTAACAGAGAGAAGGCACTAGAATTAAGAGAGTTAGGGAAGTTTTCCTATAGAAATGTGGATTTTACAGATAAAGAAACTGAGGTTCAGAGGTACTGCAGCAGCTACCGCAATAGCAACTGGCAGATTAGATCAAGATGCCTAAGTAAGAAATAATTGAAGTCCTCTAACCACCCTCCAGACAACCATAGAAGAATAAAAATAAATAGTGGAGCAGCAGAAGCAACAGAAGAAGGGGTAAAGCAATGTTCTGGCCCAGAAAACCATTGAGAGCCATGGAGGAGATCTCATCTCATTGTGGTATGAGGAAGGGATGCTAAACAAGCCTCAACAGGATTCAGATGCAATATGTTGCAAATGGCTTGAGAAAGAGAACAGATGGCTGGGTCGAGCCTCAGCAGGGTAAGATGCAGAAGGGCAGCAGTAACCCTGCATAATCCAGTTAGAAAAGAGACTTGGCATGACCCAGAACAGGTAGCAGCAGGAGGAACTCACTCCAACAAGGTGCAACCTAGGCAGGATTGGGCAGAACCCAACTCCAGTTGAACTGAATAGATGCAAACCTCCACACAGCAGGCCAACCAGGCTGAGTGGTGACACAGACAGCTGAACCAACCCCAGGCACAATACAGAGCTAAGTGTCAGCATATAGATAAGATTGAGGTAAAAAAAAAAACCTCCAAATTAGCAAAAACAGAGAAATAATAGTCTGATGGTAGAAAAATATCTGAACAAGAGAAATGAGCAAAATACAAATTCAGAAGAGGACAGAAATACTAATATGAAAAGATATGAAGCCTCAAAGGAAGATATGAAAGAATGTCAAGCCCAAAATGAACCCCTGGAAGAGTTACAAAAAAGAATAGAACAAATAAGAAGAAAAATTGGAAAATAGAAAAAAAAATCAACAACTTAGTACAAAAACATACTAAAGAAAGCAATTCCTTACTAAAGAAAATATAGAACCTCAAATAGAAAAATAACTCCCTAAGAAAGTAAGTACAAAACCTCACAAAGAAAAAAAAGGCTCCATAAAAATTAGAATTGGACAAATGGAAGCCAACAACTTTAAGATACAGCTGGAACCAATAAAACAAATTAAAAAGAACGAAAAAATGGAAGAAAATTTGAAATCTCTCACTAGGAAAACAAGTAATCTAGAAAATAGATCCAGGAGAGATCATCTAAGAATCATTTGATTGCCTGACAGCCAGGATCAAAAGAAGAACCTAGATACTATACTGAAAGAAATGATCAGGGAAATTTTCCCTGATGTTCTTGAACAAGAAGAAGAAATAGAAATTGAAAAAAATCATCAATCAATTCCTCTAAGAAATATCAAATTTTAAAATCCCAGGACTATTAGAATCAAATTCTAGAAATCCCAAGTCAAGGAGGAAATACTACAAGCAGTCAGAAAAAAATCAATTATTGTGGAACCACAGTCAACATTACACAAGACTTAGCAGCTTTTACATTAATGTCTCAGAGAGCAAGGAATATTCTCTTTCACAAGGCAAATGATCTAGGCCTACAAACAAAAATCACCTATTGAGCAAAACTAAGCAAAATACTCACAGGGGAAAATGGAGTTATTATTATGGTTATTTATTAATGTTATTATTAATGAAATAGAGTAATTCCAGGCATTTGTGGTGAAACAGCCAGACTGAAAAGAAACTGAAATGATGACATTTGAATCTCAAAAAAGCATGAAATGATAAGCAAAAAAATAAAGCTCAAAGGAATCAATGATGTTATACTAATCATATCCCTTGCTTAGGAAAGTGGTAACTAGAGTAATTAAGATTTCTTTATACAAGTGATACCTAAAGCTCATCATATATTTAAAGTAAGCAAGGGAAGCAATGAGGTTAAACTGATTACATTCCCTTCATGGACCTTGTCTGTTCTTTCTAGACCTCTCCCTGACCTCTCCATTTGCATCCTGCTATTCCCCTGGATTTCCCCTTTGGGCTCTTGGAGGAAGGGTTGTTTGGTGGTAGACATTGTGGGTTTTAGCTTCTGTAGGCAGGAAGGACAAACTAAGTCAAGCCATCCCCTTATCTAGTGATCTGATAAAATACTTTTACCTCCGGGCAGTGAAACCTTCCCTGACTTAGAGAGCCGGTCTCTCTCAGTCTGACCCTCTCTCCTGCAGCCCTCCCCCCAGCACCAGCTTTCTCCCTAGCAGCAGTTACAAAACCCTTAAACCCCTACCCCTTTTTCCCTCTGCTTATCCCTGACATTAATAAATCCCCTTTGATATCTACACAAAGCCTCTGGTGAATCATTGTACTTGATATTAGGGCAAAGGCTGAAGAGAGAAGGAATAACTTTCCTTTATTTCTTGAGGGCAAACCTAGGCATCCATCTTGGGCAGGAAGTAGCTAGCGGAGACTTCCTGTAGATTCAGTTTCACTGACAGGGAGGGGCCTCTTGTCTCCTCCCTCAAGGGACCTTAGAAATTGACAACAGAAACCTTTCAGCCAAACCCATATTACTTCTGGCTAACTCAATTCTTTTTGTATCACAGAGATAGCGCCTCCCTGCCTGAAGGATCCAATCTATTTCCTCCCAGTACCCTCTGTCTCTAGACTCAGTGATTAGCCTGTTTGAGTAGCCCTTCCTATATTCCCCATTCATTCCCTTTACCATATATATATATATATATATATATACATATATATATATATATCCCATTTATTCCTAACATCATCAATATCCCACTGCATTCCATTACAATAGCTAATTGACCCTGATCAGATGATAGATACAGGCTAAAGCTATTAGGGTAACCTAGTTGAAGGTGGTGGATGAACTAGCTAGACATAGCTTAATCCAACACTTATTTATTTCTAACTATGAGGAGAGGCAGAGACAGGATAAAAGATGTAGGAATAAAGCAGGAAATATCTTACCCTATTATTAATATTTCTAACTAAAACCCAGAACCCAAACTCCCCCTAATGGGGTGTCTTCTTTGTCTATCAGGTAGACACTATGCTTCCATACACTCACTGACTATTGATTAAATTCTATCTTACTAGACTATTCTAAAATTGTGAACTTCAATTTATATTAACTCCTTAAAATATCTATGGAAATCCATAACCTGCCTCAACTAACTGTCTAATGTGACTGTTAGAGATCACTAGCTTATCTGACCCTCCCAGCAGGGAGCCAGACACTGATGCTATTTCAGTGAGAGGAAACAGAGATCCCTCCTGGACACTTTTTTCAATCTTAAAAAACTTTCTTCAGCTTAACAAATGTTCATCCAACTTCTCAAAGTTAACTCTCATAGAAATTACTAACATAGTCCCAGAGAAAAATCTCTAGCAACCTGCTCAAGAGAGGGACTTCAAGAGACAGGCCAGAGTTCTGTAACTGCCTTCCCAACATGCACAACTTCTTTCTGTTGGCTCCTTAAAGAGCCCTCAGTCATATTTCCAAGGCTTCTCCTTAAAGAGCCCACAGAAAACATTCTTGGCTGTTTTCTCTCTTATAGAAAACAATATTCAAATTACAACTCTGTCTCTGGTCTACATCTCTACTTCTCATTTGGCTAGATAGCTAATTAATAAGTAATTAAAATCAACAGTCTCATTAGAATTGGTGCAAAGTAGAAATGACATTAGGGATAAAAATCTATTTTGCCCAATAGGGAAGGGGAAAGGGAACAAAAAAGGAGGCCAACAAAAGGGAAGAGAGACTCAGGGAAGTGGATAAACTGAAGCAAAACCATTTGTAAACAGAGAAAGGCTGAAAGAGAAAGAAGAATAAATAGGGGGAAAACAAGATGGAGGGAAATAGTATTCATAACTCTGAATGTCCATGGGATGAACTCACCTATAAAACAGAAGAGAATAGCAGGATGTATTAAAAGCAAGACTTCCATAATACACTATCTGTAAGAAACTCATTTAATGCAGATACACATAGAGTAGAGGTAAAGGGCTGAAGTAAAATCTACCATGCTTCAGCTAAAGCTAAAAAAGTAAGAGTAGTCATGATTTCAGACAAAGAAAAAGTTAAAATTAAACTTATTAAAAGGAACTAAGGCCTAGAGAGATGCAATGAATTGTGGCACTGATCAAGGGGCTAGGGATACATATATAAAGAAGTTATCTATCTATATCTACTTATCTATCTTTCTATATATGTATGTATATCTATCTATCAATCTTTCTATCTAAGAAGCTAGGTGGCACCATAGTACATAGAGCACCAGGTTCAAGACTGGCCTCAGACACTAACTGTGTTACCCATAGCAAGTAATTTTACTCTATTTGCCTCAGTTTCCTTATCTGTAAAATGAGCTACAGAAGGAAATGACAAACCACTCCAGTATCTTTGCCAAGAAAACCACAAATGGGGTCAAGAACAGTCTGACATGACTGAACAGCAAATAAATATATATGTAGTCATATAAAATATATTATATATAAAATATCTACAATGTATAGCATATATAACATATGTCAATTTATTTAAAATATAAAGTGAATGATCCAAATGGATTTTTAAAATTAGATAGCATTTATTAAGTACCTACTATACATTGGGCCAAACATAAAGTACAAAATAAATTAAACCAGCCCCTGCCCTGAATAAGTAAAATGGATAATGAAGAAGATAAAACACAGATAACTGTGTATAAACAAGATATAAAAACAGGATAAATTGGGGGTAATGGTAGAGGGATGGCACAAAGATTAAGGAGGAATAGGATATTCTTCTTGCAGAAATTATGATAAGCTGAGACTAGAAGGAGTCCAGAAAAGCTGGGAGAAGATTATGAGAGAGATCATTCCAGGCGGCTGGGATTTCAAAAAGGTTTTATCCAGAAAGTCACCTTAAAGAAAAAGTGTGAGCAAGGACTGAATATGAGACATGGGGGATGGCCAGATCAAAAGTAAAGAAATAGACAATAGAGTATTGTGTATAAGGAACAGAGAGAAGGCTGGTTTGGCTGAAACCCAAGAGTTGAAAGGGTAAATGTTGTAAGTGGCCAGCTTCAAAGATGAGATTTGAGCCCAGGTACCCTGCATTCAGAGCCAATGCCCCCTTTCCTCTATACTAGGTGAATGAAGGAATTAGGAGAGGAAGACTGCATTAAGACAGGCCAGTGGGAGAAGGGCAAGGATAAATTGGGGCAAGCTACAGTTTTTTCTCATGGTGAGTCTTTTTGAATTTAGAATGGGCAGTCGATATAAAATCTATGGCTGGGTCTACACTTGAAAGCTGCCTAGCTTAGTAGGACATAAAATAGCTTGAATTTCCTTGCATAATGTGTAAATTCCAGGAGTCACCCCTGTATAGCAATGAAACATCAGGGTAAGACAGTTATTTTGAAAAATGTAAAAAACAAGGGAAATGCTGATGCTAGCACAAACCAGGGTCTAATAAAATAAAAATTCTTTGCAATGTACTTTTAATTTACTCATATTGTATCTCTAAAAAGATACAAGCACCTCGAAGGAAAAGACTTGTAGGATTTTTGTCTGTATCCCCATCAACTACTATAATACCTGACACATAGTGGGCACTTAATATTTGCATTGAATAAGAAGGAAAACATTTTGTTTGTTCTTTTCTGTTTCTGTTTCTTTATATTTATTATATTTAAAGGCAGCTATGTGGCACAGTACATAGAGTGCTAGGCTTAGAATCAATAAGATCTTAGCTCAAATCAGCCTTCATATACTTACTATCTGTATGAACCTAAGCAAGTCACTTAATCTCTTAGACTCAGGTTCCTCAATTGTAAAAATGGGAAAAATAATGATACCTACCTCTCAGTTAAATGAAATGAGATAACATTTATAAAGCACTAGGCATAGTGTTGGAACATAGAAGGCACTTAATAAATGTTTGTTTCCTTCTACTGTAAGACAGATGATAACATTCTTAGCTATATTTATTTGTCTATTATCTTCTCTTGTTTTCATTAAAGTAGTGACTTAGCTTAATGTATTTCAGGGGTTCTCAAAGTATGATCTTTGGACCCCTGCTTTCAAAGTCAAAAACATCTTACAAGTAATACTGAGACATTATTTTGCTATTAAAATGCTCCCTTCTTTTTCCAACTACCTATCTATAAAGCCAGATTGTCTTCATATACTTTAAATAAAACAGCACATCACAACAGAATGAATGCAGATAAATATAAAGATAGGTATAAACATAAGAATTCATCTGCCTTCTATTAAATAAGACATTAAAAAGGTTTGCAAAACTATATGTCAAAGCAACTTTCCTCGCTATTTTTTGCTTTGGAGAACATACTTTTTAAAAATAAAATGTGTTATTTATACTGATGCATGAGTTTATTTTATATATTAGTAAATGATATTTAATAATATATTTGTTTTTATTTTCAAATCTATTAAATATTGATAGATATAATCCTCATCAGAAAAAGTTCTTTGGGGTCCTCAATAATTTTTTAAGAGTGTAAAAGTGTCCTGAAACCAAAAATTTTCAAAACATCTAATAGTATGAATTTTAACACTAGATTAGGAGGAAAACCTTAGTTCTAATCCTACCTCAACTAACTATCAGCTTTTGTGATCAGTGGCAAGATATGTAACCTGCTTGAAACTCAGTTTCCTCATATATAAAATGGAGAAAAGATCTATATTATGTATGGTGAAGAATCAAATGTTACATTATAGAGTGCTTTGTAAATAGTAAGATTTTATATGAATGTGAGCTATTATTTTTTGTCCAAATAACTTGATACCCTTGTGAAATAGGCAAAAACTGAAAGTGACACTGTATTTAGAATCAGGAAATCTCAGTTCAAGTCTGATAGTAAACATGTGGAACGTGAGCCTGTATTCAGGACCAGAGATCTATCCACTGAGCTACCCATATTCTAAAGAACACTATTACCTGACATTCACACTACTAATTTACTTTTCTATAGCATCTTAAGACTGACAAAGCATAGTACTTCTTACTTATCTTCACAACAACCCTATGAAATAGTTACCTAGCATTTAGAATGCCTGTGATGTGACAAGTTTTTGCTAAGTGCTGGGCTTAGGTAGGAATTATCTTTATTTGACAGTTGAGTCAATTGAAGCTAAGAGGTTGAATGACCTTAGGTATAATAATGTGTTGGGTAGAAAAGTTTTGATTTCAGGACCCTTTTACACTCTTAAAAATTATTGAAGACCCCCAAAGAACTTTTTTTCTGATGTGGGTTATATCTATCACAATTTAACATATTTGAAATTAAAACTAATATACTATTGGCTTCCGGGTTAAGATGGCGGCAGAGTAAGAAGCAGCTCTAAACCTCTCCTGACCGAAACACACAAAACTCCTCAAGGGGACATAAAAACAAGTCCAGACGAACGGAGGAACCCCACAACAGGGCACAGCGTGGAAGGTACGTGGAATCGAGACATTTCCAAGCTAAAAAAGGCTCTCACTCAAGCGCGAGCTGAGCAACCGCCCCACCCCCACCCCCTCCACACTCACCTATAGCTCCGAACCCAGCTAAAAAGAAATAGAGCAAGTTTGGGGCACCCATCGAGTCATCAGCAGCTCCGGGACCTGTTCCTGAGAGCAGCAAGACTTAGGACCCCATTAAGTCAAGAACGCACGCGAAATCTGAGCGCGCGCATGCGGGAGCGGACGCTGGGAGCGGAGCGCCGGCTGAGCAGAGGCAGGCGTGGGTGGAGGCTGAGCAGAGGCTTGGGTGCTGGCTGAGCAGAGGCTTGGGTGCCGGCTGAGCAGAGGCGTGGGTGGAGGCAAACACAACCAGGAACTAAAGCCTAAGTGGGGAACCAGTGCAGACGGGTATACGACTGTGGAAGTAGCTCCCTGAGACTTGTAAAGAAACCTCCTGCAGAGGTTCAAGCAAGGGAATCCACCAGGGGGCTTGACCTTGGAAAAAACTAGAACTCAGTCCTCAGGAGCCAATAGATCTCAGACAGACACTGAGAGCGAGGATAAACCTGAGAAGCTGCTGGGCTAATGATGGCTAACCAGTTACAGGAAATTCAGAAGAGAAAGAATAATAACAAAAAAAAGAAGTCTTTAACACTCGACAGCTTCTACACAGAGAAAATCCAGACAACCGAGGAAACAGAGGAGGAGAACAAACAACCATCCAGACCCTCCCCAAATAAGGAAAACTCCTCACAACCTATAGAAGAGTTCAAATCTGAGATTTTGAGGAAAATGGAAGAGATCTGGCAAGAAAATAACAGCTTAAAAGGTAGAATCTTGCAACTGGAAAGCGAGGCTCAGAAACCAAATGAACTGATAAGCAAATTGAACACAAGAAATGACCAGATTGAAAAGGAATACCAGAAGATTATGGCCGAAAACAAGAAGATTATGGCCGAAAATCAAAAGATTATGGCCGATTACCAGAAGATTATGGCCGAAAATCAATCCCTAAAGGCTAGAATTGAGCAAGTAGAAACTAATGATCTCTCAAGACAACAAGAACAAATAAAACAAAGCCAAAAGACTGAAAAAATAGAAGGAAACATGAAATATCTCAATGAGAGAGTGACAGACCAAGAAAACCGGTCTAGAAGAGACAATTTGAGAATAATTGGTCTTCCAGAAAAACCAGAAATTAATAAAAACCTGGACTCTATACTAACAGAAATAATTCAGCAAAATTGCCCTGAAGTCCTACAACAAGAGGGCAATATAGACATTGAAAGGATTCATAGAACACCTGCGGCATTCGATCAAGAAA
>NW_025370729.1:0-375 GCF_016433145.1 Gracilinanus agilis | reverse complement strand
AATATCAAGGAGCAACAATCAGGATCACACAGGATCTGGCAGCCTCAACACTAAAAGACCGCAAGGCGTGGAATACAATATTCAGAAAGGCAAGAGAGCTGGGCCTGCAACCACGGATCAACTACCCATCAAAATTGACTATATATTTCCAAGGGAAAGTATGGGCATTCAACAAAATTGAAGAATTCCAGGTATTTGCACAGAAAAGACCGGGGCTAAATGGAAAGTTTGATATCCAACCACAAAAATCGAGAGAAACCTGAAAAGGTAAATAAGATACAGAGGGGAAAGAAAGAAAACTTATAATTTTTAAATTTGCCTTTTTAAGGGCCTCAGTGAGATCTAATTATCTGTATTCCTTTGTAGAGAAATGTT
>NW_025370728.1:611-2224 GCF_016433145.1 Gracilinanus agilis | reverse complement strand
AGAGGAATATTTAGATCTCCCACTAGTATGGTTTTACTATCTATTTCCTTCTTGAGCTCTGCCAGTTTCTCCTTTATGAATTTGGGTGCTATGCCACTTGGTGCATACATATTGAGCAGTGTTATTTCCTCATTGTTTATACTGGATGTAATGACGTTCCCTGTCTTTTTTAATCATCTCTATTTTTACTTTGGCTTTGTCAGAAATCATAATAGCCACTCCTGCCTTCTTTTTCTCATTTGACGCCCAATAGATTTTGCTCAAACCCTGAACTTTAAAATTGTGTATGTCCACCCGCCTCATATGTGTTTCTTGTAGACAACATATGGTGGGATTTTGTTTTCTAATCCACTCTGCTATTTGCTTCTGTTTTATGAGCAAGTTCATCCCATTCACATTCAGAGTTATAATCTTCAGTTGTGCATTTGCTGACATTTTCGAATCCTCCCCTCTTCCTACCCCCTTTTTCCTTATACTTTTTCCTTTTAAATCAGTGGTTTGTTATTGAGCCACTATCCCTTATCCCCTCCCTTGATTAACTTCCCTTTCTACCCCTTCCCTTATTTCCCCCCCCTCTTTTTGTTTTTAAAGGCCTTATGAATTCCCTCCCTCTTCGCCCCTCCCTTTTTTTGACCTCCCCACTCCCTTGCTCCCCTTGGTTTATCCCTTCTAACTTTCTCAGAAGGGTTAGATAAGAGTTTTATGTCCCAATGGATAGTATAGCTACTCTTCCCTCTCTGGGTTGATTACACTAAGAGTAAGGTTTGATTATTACCTCTTAATGCTCTCTTCCTCTCCTTCTTATAATAGTATTTGTCCCCTCTCCCTCCCATGCCCTCTTTGTGTGTAATAGAATATCCTATTTTCTTATTCACTCAAGTTTCTCTTGGTATCCCCTGCTATTCACCCCCTCTTTCCCATCCCCCATGTCATCTTAGATTATTTAGTGTTCCACTCTCACCCTGTGAATTATTCTTCTGATTACTATAATAGTGAATATTATAATAGTGAATAGAGTTCACTACAGAGAATTATACATAACGTTTCTCTATATAGGAATACAGATATTTAGATCTCACTGAGGCCCTTAAAAAGGCAAATTTAAAAATTATAAGTTTTCTTTCTTTCCCCTCTGTATCTTATTTACCTTTTCATGTTTCTCTCAATTTTTGTGGTTGGATATCAAACTTTCCATTTAGCCCTGGTCTTTTCTGTGCAAATACCTGGAATTCTTCAATTTTGTTGAATGCCCATACTTTCCCCTGGAAATATATAGTCAATTTTGATGGGTAGTTGATCTGTGGTTGCAGGCCCAGCTCTCTTGCCTTTCTGAATATCATATTCCAAGCCTTGCGATCTTTTAGCGTTGAGGCTGCCAGATCCTGTGTGATCCTGATTGGTGCTCCTTGATATTTGAATTGTTTCTTTCTGGCTTCTTGTAAGATTTTTTCTTTTGCTTGGAAACTCTTGAATTTGGCAATTATATTTCTGGGTGTTTTCTTTTCTTGATCGAATGTCGCAGGTGTTCTATGAATCCTTTCAATGTCTATATTGCCCTCTTGTTGTAGGACTTCAGGGCAATTTTGCTGAATTATTTCTGTTAGTATGGAGTC
>NW_025370728.1:0-514 GCF_016433145.1 Gracilinanus agilis | reverse complement strand
TCAAATTGTCTCTTATAGACCAGTTTTCGTGGTCTGTCACTCTCTCATTGAGATATTTCATGTTTCCTTCTATTTTTTCAGTCTTTTGACTTTGTTTTATTTGTTCTTGTTGTCTTGAGAGATCATTAGCTTCTAGCTGCTCAGTTCTAGCCTTTAGGGACTGGTTTTCAGCTATAAACTTTCGGTTTTAGGCTATGATCTTTTGGTTTTCGGCCATAATCTTCTGGTTTTCAGCCATAATCTTCTGGTTTTCGGCTATAAGCTTCTGGTATTCCTTTTCAATCTGGTCATTTCTGGTGTTCAATTTGCTTATCAGTTCATTTGGTTTCTGAGCCTCACTTTCCAGTTGCAAGATTCTACCTTTTAAACTGTTATTTTCTTGCCAGATCTCTTCCATTTTCCTCAAAATCTCAGTTTTGAACTCTTCCATAGCTTGTGAGGAGTTTTCCTTATTTGAGGAGGGTCCGGATGCTTGTTTGTTCTCCTCCTCTGTTTGCTCGGTTGTCTGGATTTT
>NW_025370727.1:0-1053 GCF_016433145.1 Gracilinanus agilis | reverse complement strand
CTTGCCTTTCTTAATATCGTATTCCACGCCTTGCGATCTTTTAACGTGGAGGCTGCCAGATCCTGTGTGATCCTGATTGGTGCTCCTTGATATTTGAATTGTTTCTTTCTGGCTTCTTGTAAGATTCTTTCCTTTGCTTGGAAACTCTTGCATTTGGCAATTATATTTCTGGGTGTTGTCTTTTCTTGATTGAATGTCGCAGGTGTTCTATGAATCCTTTCAATGTCTATATTGCCCTCTTGTTGTAGGACTTCAGGGCAATTTTGCTGAATTATTTCTGTTAGTATGGAGTCCAGGTTTCTATTAATTTCTGGTTTTTCTGGAAGACCAATTATTCTCAAATTGTCTCTTCTAGACAGGTTTTCTTGGTCTGTTTCTCTCTCATTGAGATATTTCATGTTTCCTTCTATTTTTTCAGTCTTTTGACTTTGTTTTATTTGTTCTAGTTGTCTTGAGAGATCATTAGCTTCTAGCTGCTCAATTCTAGCCTTTAGGGACTGGTTTTCAGCTATAATCTTTTGGTTTTCGGCTATGATCTTGTGGTTTTTGGCCATAATCTTATGGTTTTTGGCCATCATCTTCTGGTTTTTGGCTATAAGCTTCTTTTATTCCTTTTCAATCTTGTCATTTATGGTGTTCAATTTGCTTTTCAGTTCATTTGGTTTCTGAGNTGGATTTTCTCTGTGTAAAAGTTGTCGAGTGTTAAAGACTTCTTTTTCTTGTTGTTAATCTTTCTCTTCTGAGCTTCCTGAGACTGGGTAGCCATGGTTAGCCCAGCAGCTTCTCAGGTTTATCCTTGCGCTCAGGGTCTGTCCGCGGTCAAGCCCCCTGGTGGATCCCCTTGCTTGATCCTCTCCCGGAGGTTTTTTTACAAGCCTCAGGGCGCTGCTTCCACAGTCGTACACCCTTCCGCCTCCACCCATGCCTCCACCCGTGCCTCTGCTCTCAGCCCGCGCTCTGCGCCCAATGTCCGCTCCCAGCACCCTGCTCCCGCGCTCAAATTCCCCGTGCGCTCGCTAGCTTCCTGGGGTCCCAAATCCCACCGCTCTCAGG
>NW_025370726.1:0-6792 GCF_016433145.1 Gracilinanus agilis | reverse complement strand
AGAAGAAGAAGAAGAAGAAGAAGAAGAAGAAGAAGAAGAAGAAGAAGAAGAAGAAGAAGAAGAAGAAGAAGAAGAAGAAGAAGAAGAAGAAGAAGAAGAAGAAGAAGAAGAAGAACCCAGAAGCTATCTAGCCCAAATTCCTCATTTTACAGATGAGGAACCTGAGTGATTTGTTAGTGATGAAGCTGATAATTAATGCCAGAGGCAGGATTTAAACCCAAGTCTTCCTTAATGTAAGTCCAGTACTTTATTCAGTACACTGAATTGCCTTGACTACAGTCCAATTTATCTAGGCAAAACTGAGATCTAGAGAGTTAATGAAAATTGTCTAAGATCTCACAGGTATATTAGCAGAATCAAGAGTGAACCTGAATGAGAGATAACATGAGCTAGCAGAATGAAAACTACATTCAAAGCCAGGGGGCCTGAGTTCAAATCTTACCTCTGACACTTGCCAATTGAGTAGCCTTGGACACAATATTTCACTTTTCAGGGTCTTGGTTTCTTCATCTGTAAAATGGATTAGGTGACCTCTGAGTTCTAAGTGACCGTCAAGTTCTTCTAATTCTATGATCCCATAATCTCTTTCCATGACACCATGCCATTTCGAGGCTGGCCACCTGTCTGTCCTATTCCTGGTTCTTTGGGTACTGTTTGTCCTGCGGGAGCTTGACCCATGGCCCCCTTATGGAAACACAAACATTTGGAAGGAGAGAAAGGGAGGAAAGGCCTGGGACACTAGCTCTTTAATCTCTAGGGGCTAACGGCTTGTGTGGGGCTGTCAGATTTCCATGCTCTTTGCTCTGAAGAGGGGTGATCTAGAGTCCTGGGGACCCAAAGCACGAAGTCTCTGCAGAGGTGGCCCCTGTTCCTCCCTCCCCACATCTCCATAGAGCAGGAGCCAAGGTCTCAGGCTATTCTTGGGGGTCACTTCCTGCTGGAAATTCAAAGTCCAGAAGTTCTAGGGCCCAGGCTGGGTATCCTTTTCAAGCTCATTATTCTGTAAGCTCATGACTAATGTAATAAGGCTGAGCTTAGATCCATAGGTAGAGCTCTTATACTAAATAGAAGAAAATGACCAAAGCTTTTTGCTTCTTAGGTTGGTCACTGTGTGTGTAAATAGTAATTTTTATGTTAATTTTCTGATTCTCCCTTCTCGATCTTTGCCCACCCTCCCAATGTGGCTATGCCACTTTCTCAGTGAAACCCTTTTTTTTTTTTTGAGCCCTTCCTTTTCTCTTTTAGTACCATCCTAAGACAGAAGGCCAAGAACTAGGCAATCAGGATTAAGTGACTTGCCCAGGGTTACACAGCTAGGAAGGGTCTGAGAAAAGATTTGAACAAGTCCTCCCAACTCTAGGTCTGGTCCTCTATCCACTGTACCACCCAGCTGCCCCATGAAATGCTCTTTTACTTAACCTCTTGGATGAATAGATTGAAGCCAGGGAGTCTGAGTTCAAATCTTGCCTCTGACACTTGCCAACTGAGTAGCCTTAGACACAATATTTCACTTTTCAGGGTCTTGGTTACAAACCTCTAGACCAGTGATGGGCAAACTTTTTAAAGAGGGGGCCAAAGGAAAGGAAATGCTCATCTATCAGTCTGTTTCTAAGGCAACTCTTTCGAAATTTCATTATATTGTATCCTACTCATTGTATTTATCAGATTAGGAATAATGTCCTGCAGTTGGATAGAACATTTCAGGGGGCTACATCTGGCCTGCGGGCTGTAGTTTGCCCATCACTGTGCTAGACTGATTTCTAGATTCCCTTTGGAACCCCTTCTAGACCCCCTTTGGAAGCCAATTCTAGAATGTCTTATTGAAATGTTATAGCTGAAAGGGACCTTAGCAGTCATGTAACCTACTCCTTCATGAAAAAAAAATTATTTTCAATTAAAATTTATTTTCTCTTCCCAATGAAAGAATGAAAAATCAAACCTTTGTTTAAAAAAAATAAATGGGCCAGCTGGGTGGCTTAGTGGATTGAGAGCCAGGCCTAGAGACAAGAGGTCCAAAGTTCAAATCTGGTCTCAGATACTTCCTAGTTATGTGACCCTGGGCAAGTCATTGAACCCTCATTGCCCAGCCCTTACATTAATTTTGCCTTAGAACCAATACACAGCATTGATTCTAAGGCTGAAGGTAGGGGTTTAAAAACCAACAAACCAACAAACCAAAATCTGTCACACAAAACAAATTCCTGTATTCTTCTTCAGTCTTTTTAGGTGTGTTCCATTCTGGATTTGAACTCAGATCTTCCTGGCTCCAGGCTTGCACCAACCTGCCCAACATCATCATCATCATCATCATCATCATCATCATCATCATCATCATCATCATCATNCATCATCATCATCATCATCATCATCATCATCATCATCATCATCATCATCATCATCATAACAACAACAACAACAACTTCTTTAAAAAAGGATGAACAACAACTATGGGGGGAGTGAAGTGATTTCCCCGTAATCCCTCAGCTAATGACCAGTGGGGCTCAGGAATATAAATTGTGGGCTGAACAGAATCTTAGATTCTGTCGTGGAGTCCAACTCCACCAAGGTCACCCAGAGAACAGCAAAGCTGGAATTTAGATGTAAGATATCATGGTTTGCCATTTCCTTTTCCAGCTTGTTTTATAGATGAGGAAACTGAGGCAAACAGGGTGGAGTGATTCGCCCAAGGTCACACAGCTAGAAAGTGTCTGAGGCCAGATTTGAACTCAGGAAGATGAGCTTCCCTGATTCCAAGCCAGATACTCTATCCACTGGGACACCTAGCTTAGATCGGTTACACCTAAAAAATATGTTCAATTCTGTACCCTAAGCCTGTCACCTTTCTGTCAGGAGTGACTTCATCATCTGTCTTCTGGAATCACGCCAGACTTCTCATTTTACAGATGAGAAGTTAAATGGCTCATCTAAGGTCACACCACTAGTAGGTGGCAGCTAGGGTTCGAAGGGCCTCTTACTGCAAATCTAGCGGACCTTACCGCATACCACATAGTTCCTGGTTACAATAGCTGTGGAGCAGGGGGCTGGGTGCAGGATGAGCCCTATTCTGGAACAAAGACAGCTGTGGGGTTCTGGGATAGGAGAAGGTCCAGGGCTTGCCCAAGGACTGAGGATAGTGGGACCCGAGCTTCCAGTGCTCATTGGCTCCCTGGGCTGCCCTCACAGATGAGGTCTTTTAATTGTGGTTTTTATCTTCTTTAAAATGGGCTATGCAGCAGCCCTAAGGGCTTCATCAATAAGATGAATATCATTTTATTAGACTGTGAGCTGCTCGGTAATGTTCCACCTATCCAACAGGGCTTTGCAGAGCCAGCTTAACCCTTCCTTTTTCCCTGGTCACTCCCCTGATGGGCTCCATGAGGATGCTGGTCATGGATGGAGATCCCTGGAGTGCGTCTCCTCACTAGTCCTTGAGCCTGGAGTCTCTTCCCCATCCATCCATCTGATGCTGTGAAGATCTGTAGTTGTTCAGTTGCTCCAATTCTGTCTGACTCTGCATGACCCCATTTGGGGTTTTCTTGGCAAAGGTACTGGATTGGTTGGCCATTTCCTTCTCCACTTCATTTTACAGATAAGGAAACAAAGATGAACAGGGTGAAGTGACTTGCCCAAGGTCACATAGCTAAGTAAATGTCTGAGGCCAGATTTGAATTCAGGAAAATGAGTCACTATACCACCTAAGGTCCCTGGCTGTCAAAATTAATCTTCCAAACATTCTACCCTGCTCAAATATTCACAATGGCTCCCTGTTGCCTTTAAAAACAAAAAACAGAAAGCTGTTACCTTCTGTCTTATAATTGATACTAAATATTGGTTCCAAGACAAAAGTGTGGTAAGGGCTAGGTAATGGGAGTTAAGTGACTCACCCAGGGTCACACAGCTAGGAAGTATCTGAGGTCAGATTTGAACCTAAGACCTCCCATTTCTAGGCCTAGGTCTCTATCGACTGAGCCACCTAGCTGCTCCTAGTTTAGGAGTTCTTAAGCTGAGGTTCTTGAACATAAATTTAAAAAAATGTATTATGATAATTTTATTTCAATATAATTGGTCTCCTTTATAATCCTATGAATTAAAAAACAACACTTACCTTTTGTCTTAGAATCAACACTGTATATTGGCTCTAAGGCAGAAAAGCAATAAGAACTAGGCCATGGGGGTTAAAGTGACTTGCCCAAGGTAACACAGCTAGGAAATGACTGAGGTCAGATTAGAACCCAGGACCTTCCATCTTTAGGCTTGGCTCTCTATCCACTGAACCACATAGTTGCCTGTTCTAGAACTTTTGAATCAAGATGATGTTCCTCTGCTCATTTTTAGAGGTCTTCATGGTCTGTCTCCACCCTACATAGCCGGCCTTGTGCTCCTCTCCGACCCTGGTTCCTCATAATTTTTGAGAAGTTCCATGTTTATTTTCATCTCTATCTTTTTGTTTAGTTGTTCAGTCATGTCCCATTCTTTGTGATTTCGTGGACCATAACACACTCATACTGTCCATAGGGTTTTCTTGGCACAGATACTAGAGTAGTTTGCCATTTCCTTCTCTAGTGGTTTAAGGCCAACAGAAGCTAAGTGACTCGGCCAGGGTGTCATATCTAGTAAATGTTTGAGACATTTGAACTCGGGTCCTTCTGACTCCAGATCTAGTGCTCTAAATACTGGGCCACCTAGCTGCCTCACCTCCCTCCTTTATACATTCATCTTCTCTTCTCTCCCTTTCTAAAATGCCTTCCTTTCCCCCAAGCTCCAGTTCTGCCTCCTCTGTCAAGGCTTTCCCTGACCACTTCAGTCCAAAATGATCTCTTCTTTGCACATTTGCATTTTAATCAGTACCACAGGGCTTAGCTCTAGTCAGCAGTCTCTCCAACTAGACTGTAATTAAGTCCTTTGAGGGAAGGGAGGGTGCCTATACTTCCCCTGTTTCCTCCCATCTCTCTAAGTAAAGGGTTGGGCTCAGTTATGGCTCAATAATATTTATTGATTTCTTGATTAGAGCTTATCTAGACTCTGTCCAAGGTTTAGCCTCCTTGATCTGGAAATGGGTTGGGTTTGCTCCCTTTCCTGGTTAGAGACTAGATTCAGACCTCTTTTGGTCCCTTCTGGACAGATAATTAAATTAAAAAACAAACAAACCCTTGCCCTTTCTCTTAGGATCAATGCATACGTATTGGTACTAAGGTAGAAGAGAGGTAAGGGCTAGGCAATGGGGGTTAAGTAACTTGCCCAGGGTCACACAGCTAGGAAATAGAAGAGATAATTAAAAAAAAACAACACAATATTGTGGTATTTGGGGAGTCAGGGAGATTCCTCTTGCTGAGTTCAAATCTGACCTCAGACACTTTCTAGCTTTATGACCCTGGGCAAGTCACTTAACTTCTATATGCTTTGGTTTCCTCATCTATAAAGTGAGCTGGGGAAGGAAATGGGAAACCTCTCCAGTATCTTTGCCATTCTGGGCAAAAAAAGAAAACAAACCTCAAATGGAGTCCTGAAGAGTTGGGCTCCACTGAACAACAATAAACAAAGGGCTGCCTTCCATCAGAATGTCTCACCTCTAAATTCCACTTTTGCTGTTACTCTCTATGTGACCTTGGTGGAGTTGGACTCTGTGGTTCTGTTCAGCTCACAATTTATGATCCTAAGCCCCAGTTATCACTAATTAAGTGATTATGGGAAAATTACTTGACTTCTCCCATGGTTGTTTGTCCTTTTTTTTTTTTTTTTTTTTTTTGTCCTTCATTTTTGAAGAGGTTGTGGCTGTTGCTGCTGGGCAACTAGTTGGCATGGTGGATAGTACTGGGCCTGGAGTACTGGGCCAGGAAGACCTAAGTTCAAATCTGGCCTCAGCCACTAGCTGTGTGACCTTGGACAAGTCACTCAACCTTGTTTGCCTCAGTTTCCTTATCTGGAAAACGAGTGGGAGAAGGAAATGGCAAATCCCTCCAGTATCTTCGACAAGAAAATCCCAAATGGGGTCACAATCAGATAGGATCAAAACAACTGAATGACAACAACAAAATAAATATTTAGGGAGTGTGGTCATGTCCATAACTTTTAAAAACTTTAATATCCAATAACAACAACCCAGGAGGAAGGACAGACATTATTCTCCTCACTTTATTTTTTACACTTTTATTTTCTGTCTTAGTAACAGCTCCAAGCCAGAAAAGAGGTAAGGGCTAGGTGAAAGGGGCTTCGACTTGCCCAGGGTCAAATAGCTAAGAAGCATCTGAAACTAGATTTGAACCCAGGACCTCCATCTCTAAGCCTGATTCTCTATCCATTGTGCTACCTAGCTGCCAATGTTTATAATTTTTCAAAACTTTTAACATCCAATGTTTCTATTATAGAGCAACTCAGAAGGAAGGGTACTATTATTCTCCCCAAATTACTGATTGGAAAAGAAAGGCCTGAAGTAATGCAGCAACTTGCTGCAGGTGGGAAAAAGCCTGAAATCAACTGAATAACAGCAGTTCCAGAGAAGGTGCTGACCAGCATTGGCTGTGTGTGTGGTGGAGGGGAGGGGTGTGTATGTGTGTGTATGTGATGGGTGGGTGGGTGCCGAAGGGGAGGGGAATGTGTGTGAGTGAGTGTGTGTGATGGAGGGGAGGGCTGTGTATGTATTTGTGTATGAGTGTGTGATGAAGGGGAGAGAGTTGTGTGTGTGATGGGTGTGTGTGGTAGAGGGGAGGAGGATGTGTGTGTGATGGGTGTATGTGTAAGTGATGGGAGTAGTGGGGTGGAGTGCCTGCAGCTGCCCCCCCCCGCGCCCTCCCC
>NW_025370725.1:368-9879 GCF_016433145.1 Gracilinanus agilis | reverse complement strand
GGGTTTTGTTATCCAAAAATGAGATTTTCTGTGAGAGAAAGTGGGTTTTACAAAATAGCAGATTCACAATGCACATTCAAATAGAGTACCATATTTCTAATAACACATTTTAAAACAATAAACAATGATGTTTAAAATCATATACTTGTTACAACTTTTAAATCTTGGCTAAGAGTTTCTCAACAAATTCTGTTATTGCTTCCATAGCAAAATCTGATATTTTAAAAATCTTCTGGTCTAAATTATCCTCAGATAAGAATGTACAGGAGCTCCTTGGCTTCCTGTTTTAAAAAATCCTGGGTAGGAAATGCTTCCACCCATTTAAGGCAATAATTTCTCTTATAATAAAATATATAAAAGCTTTATCCTTTAAGACAACAATTCTTAAGGATTTAAAGTAAAAGTTAAAAAGATCTCTTGTAAAATTACAAGTTAATTCTCAAAGCATGGAAACTTCCAAGTTTCTTTACAATTACCAAGACAGAATAAATTTTAAAGACATGTGCTCCTATAAGATGTTCATAGGTGGTACATATAACCGCATTGTTTCTGATACAGTAAGCTTTAAGTAAATTAGGAAATATAATAACATCATAAGCAGAAACGTCATTAGCATAAAATGATTCAGTGCAACAGGAAAATCAACGAAATAAGCAAGATTAATCTACAAAACTAATTAGCAAAATACAGTAAGATACAGTCTCTTTTAAAACAGAAATAAAACTCATTCAGTTCCGAGGTTTAAAAGTTCACCCCTGGTTCAATTGAAGGTTCTTTTGATTGAGTTCTGCTGAGTTTAAGGGTTTTTTGTTTTTTTTTTTTAAAGTTTAAAGTTCTGAGCAGGTATGGGGGTGAATATTTCTTCCCCTGAGTTCAGTTTTTAATAATCGCAAAAGTTTGAATAGGCCATGCGCCCGAGAGGTTCAGATGCCAGGTCCACGTGGGCTCGGGGCTAGAGAAAAGCTTAGGTCAGTTTTGTAGAAAATCCCATGTGTAGAGCTTGTGTGGGTGGGGGTTGCCTAAATTAGGTCTTTAGAGAAACACATGGAGGGCTAGAATGCAGGCCATTACCAAGGGAGGGTAGTGGAAATATATTACCCAAGCCTAAGCAGTAGAGGCAGAAATCTCCGAAAATCTCAGCAAAAGCAGCAGCCGGGGGTCATCGCTGTTGGGGCTTGGGGTTCTGGGCTCAGAACAGGACTAGCAGCACCAGCGAGTCTGCTCCAGTTAGTCAGGAAAAGTGGTGGAGATCATAGGCACTGGAACGCTGGCAGGCTTGTAGTCAGAAGATCAGCTGCGAGACGAAACTGGCTGGGCTCTCTGGCATTTTTGCGTCCACAAGGGCCACCAGGCCCGGGGCATTGAGCAAAATAATTTGCAGCCCAGCAGCCATTAAAGCCATTGTCTCTCTTCCCCGTAAAACAGCCTCTAGGCTGGGGAAAATCGGGAGAGGACTGGGCGAGGAAAAAGATTGCTTCTGAGACTCTGGGTCCCAGAGCTGCATGGCTTCCTCTTAGACTATCTAGAAAATTGAGAATTCTTAATCCAAACTTCATAAGGTTGTCATAATTATTAAGATTAAAATTAATAAAGACTGATATAATAATATAAATTAGTATTTTAATTAAAGCCATGCTGATAGAGATAAATCATTAGACCACGCACTTGTAAGAATTCAAAACTGCCGCTTCAGCCATAATTACCTCCCCTCTCATCCTGCGCCCAATAGCTAAAGAGAAATTTCCTTTAATGCAGAGAAATACCTCCAGAACTGGGAATGTGCTTTTGGTTCATGACCACATCCCAATCCTGTGAGTCTATGCTTTCTTCTTGTATTTGCTCCCTAGACTCCATGTCAGTAACAGGAAACTTAACTCTAGATGTACTTTGCATAGGAAACAGACAGTGTCAACAAGGGAGATGGGCTCCTGCAGACCATTGAGAAGGAAAGTGCTAAATTCTCAGACACAGGCACAACCTCTTCTCTATCACCAACTAGGGAAGCTGGAAGGGAAAGTGAAAAGTCTAGTAGCTACTATACTAAAGGAATTTTAAAGCTAGATCCTGGAGCTAGGGAATTTGTGCCAAGCCTACTTCAGGGTCAAGTGCATGAAGATGTAGCACACTTTCAAGCCTGTGATACTCCAAAGAGAGCTGCCTTTGGAGTAGATTCTGAATTAATGCATTTAAAGGAATTCAATCCCATAAATGTCAGTAGCCAAGAGAGGAACAAAATGACACCAATAGGAACAAAGGAGGAATCTACAACACTGACTTTGTTTCCTATGCAAAGTACATCTAGAGTTAAGTTTCCTGTTACTGACATGGAGTCTAGGGAGCAAATACAAGAAGAAAGCATAGACTCACAGGATTGGGATGTGGTCATGAACCAAAAGCACATTCCCAGTTCTGGAGAATTTCCTTTAATGCAGAGAAATACCTCTCCTGAATCTAACTTTGCACAAGTCAAGCAAAGCATGTTCAGTGAGGAGAAGGACACTCTACCTTACTCATGGTCTGGGAAAACTGAGATACACTTTGACACTGACAGGCCCATGAACAGTCCAGGGATGCCAATTCAGGCATTGGCAGTCCAACAAGCCACTTTTGAAGGAGACTTCACATCATTACACTCACAGAATCCTGAGCCAGCACAGACAGAAGTCCTAGAACAAGATCAGTGGGATTTGGGAGACATTGAGATAGAAATACCTTTGGTCCCTGTTGATCAGACAGCTAAAGACAGGGAACCTTTCGTTATGGTGACAATAGGAGATCAAATCTATCCTGCTCTTATTGATACCGGAGCAACCCGGTCTGTGTTGACATCAGCACCAGAAAATTGTGCACTAATGGGGTCTGTGAGAGTAAAAGGAGCCACTGGGCAAATGGAGTTGGTGCCCAAGCTAAGATCCAAGATGGTGAAAATAGGCCCAATGACTTTATATCATTCCTTTTTGTTGATACCCAGTTGTCCATCCCACCTCCTAAGGAGGGATGTTCTCTGTAAGTTAGGTGCCACTATCCAGTGTGATGAGTCAGGCCAGATATTCCGACACTTACCCAAACAGTCACTCAAACACCATCCCTTGCTATTCCTAGGGCAAGTGGAGGGTGATGAGGAGGAACAACATATGGGGAGTATCTTTGAAATACCAAAAGATACCCCAGAGGCAGTTTAGGCTAAGCATTCAACTGATGTGGGAATTTAAAATCTGCCACTCTTGTTAAGATCAAGGTGAAAGAGGGTACTCTACCTAGAATCCCTCAGTATAGGTTGAGCAAAGAGGCCACAGAGGGTATCAGGCCCATTATCCAAAGTCTCCTGGAACAAGGCATTTTGGTCTATAATATATTCGAGTACAACACACCTATTTTGCCCATTAAGAAGCCAAAGAAAGATCCAAAGGGCAAAACTCAATGGTGTTTTTGTGCAGGATCTGAGAGCAGTGAACAACTTTGTTAAGAAGGGACATGCGATGGTACCTAGCCCGGCAAATATCATCGTGGAAATTCCAAGTAATGCAGCCTGGTTCAAGGTCATGGACCTGTGCTATGCATATTTTACTGTACCCCTGCATGAGTCCAGTCAGAAGATTTTTGCTAGATGCCACACCACACAGGATCCCAGGGGAAAATCAGAAAGCAGGGTATCCTTTGCTTTGAGGTCTCCCAGGCTGGCAACAACAGATATGTATTCAATGTAGTCCATTGCACTGTTCAAATCTGGAGATATCGGGGATTTATAACTGCTGGTGGGAAGGAAATAGCTTATGGGAGCCTTATAAACCAATTCCTGGAAGCTGTCCAGTTACCCAAAGAAGTGGCAGTGATACATTGCCAATCACATCAAAAGGGTGAAGATGGAGTCTCATTAGGAAACAGAAGGGCAGATATAACAGCCAAATATGGTGCTTAATTTGGTCCCATCCATGTGCTGAACTTCTCCTTGGTGGATGAAGCAGATCTAAAACAGGCATACTCCTCAAGGGAAGTTAAGCACAGGTTAGAAAATCTAGGGGCCAAATTAGTGAGAGGTGTATGGTTTTCTAGTGCAGACATACCCATTCTTCCAAGATCTCTATATAATACCCTATGTAATGCATTGCATGCCAAAGGCCATTATGGGACCCAATCCCTAATGGATGGCATTCGAAGACACTGGACGGCTCCTGGCATATCCACTTGTGCAATTAGAACATGCCAGAAATGTAAGGTTTGCTTGCAGTACAATCAAGGCATGACCAGAATTAAGAGACTAGGGGGCAGACAATTGGCATATACCCCATTTGAGTGCTTGCAGATTGATTATATATCAATGCCCAATTGTCAAGGATACAAATATGCCCTACTCATCATTGACAACAGTTCAAATCAATTCTAGCTGGTACAGAAAATCTCAGGACTATCTCTCTCAGAAGTGTCTTCACCGTGAAGGCTGAGTTGTTTTTCTTTGAAGGGAACACTTCTGTACCAGCTAGAATTGATTTGAACTGTTGTGAGGAAGATTAGAGTAGGTATTGATTAGGAAGTACATAGCAGGAAGGAGCTGGAGCTGGGAATTCCAGGTTGGAATGAAGGAGCAGGAAGAGGTGACTTGGCCCTGAGTGAGGACTCCATTAGTGGTGGGCAAAAACTGTTGCCAGCCTGGGAGACCTCAGAGCAAAGGATACCCTGCTTTCTGATTTTCCCCTGGGATCCTGTGTGGTGTGGCATCTAGCAAAAAGGACAAAATCTACAAAGCCAAGGGAGGAGGAGAAGTTTGAGTTCTGGTGGACAGTGCTTCAAGCAAAATCCTCACAACCTGGTACCTGAGACCACTTTGACTCCTGGCATTCAGAGATCATCAGTGGATTGCAGTGAGAATCCCAAAGCCGCAAAAGCCCCTAGCTGCACTCAAGCCTGGCAGGTTCCAGGTCAGAGGCAGAGACTCCATTTACAGCTCCTTGGGTCCTGTTAGTTTAGATCACTTAGATAAGAGTAGAATAAGTACTTCCCTTTCCCTGTGGGTTTTGTTATTAGGTGTTAAGGTTTTAGAGTAGTCATTCCTATCTCTCCTTCTAGTTGTTTCTAATTAAACCCAGTTTCATCCTGTTACCTTGTCTGTTGAATTCAAGGCCTCTGGCCAGAGTGACAGTTGACTGTTATTTGTCAGTTAGGAGTAGCTTAGCTGTACAAGTGTTCAATGTCTAAGTCTAATCTCTTATAAATCCCAGAGTATGATCCCACAAACCCCTTAGTCTATTTATAATATCCCTGGTGGCCCCATTACCTTATATTTCTCACAGAACCATGGGTCACACTTTTCCTAAAATATTATGCATGAGATTTACAAGACCTTGGGGATACAGAGAAGCTTACATTTGGTCTATCACCCCTCATACTCAGGGCAAATTGAGGTCTGCAATAAGAAAATTAAAAATCTGATCGGAAAAGCGTGTTCTGAAAGCCATCTGAAATGGCACTCCCCATTGTTCTCTTTTATTTAAGAAGTCAACCCTGTAGTGACACACACTTATCATCATTTGAACTTTTGTATGGTCATGCTCCATGGCATAGTTCATCCCAGAAGCCAGCTCTCTTGTCACACCTTGGAGATGAATGTCAGCTATATAAATATATAAAAGCTTTAAAGAAAAGACTGGATGGATTGCACAAACTTGGCTTGCTAACCCAGAGAGTTCCTTTAGACTTTAGCTTACATCAGCTTAAACCAGGAGATATGGTCTACATAAGAAACTTTGCAAGGAAATCTGTTCTAGACCCTAAATGGGTAGGGCCTTACCAAGTACTATTAACTATTCCAACATGTGTTAAAGTTGAGAACAGGGATCCCTGGTTCCATATCACACATGTGAAGCCTGTAAAAGAACATGTTGTATATGAAGAACACCATGCACCATGAAAAACCAACTGAATCAGGGCAACATGAAATGAATGCATGGCCAGATCAACAGCAAACAGAATGTACTGTTGAAGGAAATTGAACTGCTTGAAATTCTAAAAAGAAAAAAAAACTGCAAAATTTTTTTGGCAACACAAAAACAACACAAAATTAACACAATTACATCACAATGACTATTGTTCCTGATTAAGAAGGTGACAAGCCAACCACCCAGCAAGACGATAGCCAACAGACAAGTATGCATGCAGTACAGAGAAGAAATGAAGAACACAGAAGCTACAAGCTACAGTAATTCACAGCAGAGGCAGCATGAAGGAATGGACAATCATAAGGGATTTGTAATCTTTATTAAGTACTGTGCAGGAAGAGCACTGGAAGGAAGAAATACGTAAGGCTATAATATCATGTCATAAACATGCATTACACAAATGAGACATCACATGATAGACACCACATGCCACACTACATAGGCTACACAAGGAGAATTGTGGTTCTCCAGTGTGCCCAGAAGACCTGTGCAGTAAGGGGTAAGTATGTGCATGCATTAGCACTCATTAGTTCATTGGACCCAGCACAAAACTGATTGTTCACCTTTTGACATAGACCTCATGTGGATAAATGAGAGTCTCTAGTATGTATATGTGTATTATATGTACATATTACATGTGAATATTTGTATATAATGGAAGGATATCCAAGAATCTCTAGTATATCAAAAGATCCATTGTTTGTTTTTTGATTTGATAGACATCAAGGGAACTTCCACCTGTATATAGGCATTGTGTATAGCCCGTATTATAATTACTAACATATAATAGAGAGTTACTAACAACTTAGGGAACGGTAGCTTTAGGGACTTTTGAAATGAAGAGTTAGGGAAAGTCACAATATTATGAGGATAAGTAATGTATATAGCCTTGTACATACTTATAACTAACAGAATAACATTAATATACTAACAGTTTAGAACTTAGAAGTATTAACACCATTAACATAGTTTAAGTAAGGTACTAACAGGAACACTTAGAGTTAAATGTTTCAGGTTTCTGTATAGACGGTTCTATAACACTTTGTTTATAGAGTTTTACCATGTTCCTTTTGTTATGAGTTAGGAGCAAGTTGAGAAACAATTTAGTCTTTTGCAATTTTGCATTTGAACCTCTTTCAAAGATATGTCATTGCATGCTTTAGGGATGGTGATTACAAACTGTAATTGTTGCAAATTTGGTTTTATGGTTGTGTTACTATGTTTGTTATGTTGTTATGCTTGTATTTTATACCAAAGCCTCTTTTTCACCTTGTTTAGCCTTCCTTTTTCCCTCCTTAGATTAGTGGTAGATGGTTAAAATAAGCCATAGCAATAGCAAGAATAGGATTAAGGTGTTAAGAATAAGAAATTGCTTAGGAAGTTGCTTAGTTATAGCATAGGGAGGGGTAAACTGTGCTGAAATATCTTAAGACTGCAGAATTTCCAGTGGAAATTCCACTAGGAAAGGGGGAATACTGTAACATGGAAAATGGCAGGGTGGAATTCCTGCAAGATACAGGGTCAAGCCTCACCCAGAATTCCAGGAGACCCTCCCCACCCCGGAGAACTCTAGGTGAGGGAACAGTTTGAAAGCAGTTAAACAGTTGATTCCTGGGGTTGAAGTGAGCAGGTCACTCTGCTTGCTGTTCCAAGTTTTGAGATTGCCTTGGTGGCCATAGTGGCAAAAGCCATTTTGGTTTCTTCTCAGGAGTTTGCCTGTCTAGTGGAAATTAGATCTTTCTTGCAATAGCATTTTGTTATTCATTTAGTTATTTTAGATATTAGAAGTGATAATTATAAGCCTTGAGGGCTAGTGAGATATAAAGTCTGTCACTCCCTCCTGGGGGGAGGGGCAGTTTCTACCTAACAGTTCAGGGCTTCCCAGATCTTACCCAAATCCTGGATACCCCTTCCCTGCCTTCCCTTCTTCTTTAACAGTAAAAACCTTATCCTTTAGTAACTGTGCCTGGGTATTATTTTGGACTTACTCACAGCCACCGTAGAGTTTGGTTCCTGTCAGTTGCCAGCCAAAGAAGTCAGATCCTCTTTAGTCCCTGATAACATCAAGATATCAAGCTTTACCTATTGTCCCTCAGACAAACCTGTGGGGAATATAAGTTGAGAAAGTGAACATCATTAGAAATTTGCCTTGAAGGTTCCGGGTTAAGATGGCGGCAGAGTAAGAAGCAGCTCTTAACCTCTCCTGACCAAAACACACAAAACTCCTCAAGGGGACATAAAAACAAGTCCAGACGAACGGAGGAACCCCACAACAGGGCACAGCGTGGAAGGTACGTGGAATCGAGGCATTTCCATGCTATAAAGGGGTGAAACAGCTCTCACTAAATCGCGGGCTGAGCAACCACACCACCCCCACCCCCTCCACACACAACACCTGTAGCACTGAGGCCAGCTAAAAAGAAATAGAGCAAGTTTGGGGCACCCATCGAGTCATTGGCAGTTCCGGGGCCTGTTCCTGAGAGCAGCAAGATTTGGGACCCCAAAAAGCCAAAGAATGCACCCGAAATCTGAGCGCGGGCTTAGGGCGCAGAGTGCGGGAGCAGAGCTCAGGCGGGCTCAGAGCTCAGGCTCCGAGGAGGCATGGGTGGAGGCAGACGGGTGTACGACTGTGGAAGCAGTGCCCTGAGACTTGTAAAAAAACCTCTGGCAGAGGATCAAGCAAGGGGATCCACCAGGGGGCTTGACCGCGGACAGACCCTGAGCGCAAGGATAAACCTGAGAAGCTGCTGGGCTAAAGATGGCTACCCAGTCTCAGGAAGTTCAGAAGAGAAAGATTAACAACAAGAAAAAGAAGTCTTTAACACTCGACAACTTTTACTCAGAGAAAATCCAGACAACCGAGCAAACAGAGGAGGAGAACAAACAAGCATCTGGACCCTCCTCAAATAAGGAAAACTCCTCACAAGCTATGGAAGAGTTCAAAACTGAGATTTTGAGGAAAATGGAAGAGATCTGGCAAGAAAATAACAGTTTAAAAGGTAGAATCTTGCAACTGGAAAGTGAGGCTCAGAAACCAAATGAACTGATAAGCAAATTGAACACCAGAAATGACCAGATTGAAAAGGAATACCAGAAGCTTATAGCCGAAAACCAGAAGATTATGGCTGAAAACCAGAAGATTATGGCCAAAAACCAAAAGATCATAGCCGAAAACCAAAAGATCATAGCCGAAAACCAAAAGATTATAGCTGAAAACCAGTCCCTAAAGGCTAGAATTGAGCAGCTAGAAGCTAATGATCTCTCAAGACAACAAGAACAAATAAAACAAAGTCAAAAGACTGAAAAAATAGAAGGAAACATGAAATATCTCAATGAGAGAGTGACAGACCAAGAAAACTGGTCTAGAAGAGACAATTTGAGAATAATTGGTCTTCCAGAAAAACCAGAAATTAATAGAAACCTGGACTCCATACTAACAGAAATAATTCAGCAAAATTGCCCTGAAGTCCTACAACAAGAGGGCAATATAGACATTGAAAGGATTCATAGAACACCTGCGACATTCGATCAAGAAAGGACAACACCCAGAAATATAATTGCCAAATTCAAGAGTTTCC
>NW_025370725.1:0-284 GCF_016433145.1 Gracilinanus agilis | reverse complement strand
CCAATCAGGATCACACAGGATCTGGCAGCCTCCACGCTAAAAGATCGCAAGGCTTGGAATACGATATTCAGAAAGGCAAGAGAGCTGGGCCTGCAACCACGGATCAACTACCCATCAAAATTGACTATATATTTCCAGGGGAAAGTATGGGCATTCAACAAAATTGAAGAATTCCAGGTATTTGCACAGAAAAGACCAGGGCTAAATGGAAAGTTTGATATCCAACCACAGAAATCGAGAAAACATGAAAAGGTAAATAAGATACAGAGGGGAAAGAAAGAAAA
>NW_025370724.1:0-1599 GCF_016433145.1 Gracilinanus agilis | reverse complement strand
AGCTCTGTGTGGGTGGGATGGAGGGAGGCATTGTGGGAGGGAAGCTCTCAGGGTTCTGGGGAGATCATGGGTTCCCTATTCAGGATTCAGCTGGGACTCGAAGAAAACTCTGAGGCCAGAGGCAGGAGGGAGAACCTTCCCTGCAGGGAGACAGGCAGCCCCTGGAAAGGCCCAGAATCAGACCAGGGAAGGTCTTGGCCAAGGATCAGCCAGGAGGCCAGTGTCCCTGGGTCAGAGGAGGAGGGAGGTGTGAGGGGGAGAGGAAGAGGCTGGAAGGTCAGTGTGTGCCAGTGGAGCCTCTTGTAGGAATGGTCAGGGTCCTTGTCAATGATAGCCAAAATCAGGCAGCTGGAGATGCCCCAGAGAGCTCCCCTGTTGCTTTTGTATCCTCTTTATAGAGATCCCCACAACTGCCCTTCTGCTGCTGAGCTCCCTGACACAGAGAGAGTCTGAGGAGTTTGGGGTGAGCCCAAGAAGGGCCTCATACAGAAATGGGGCCTTTTTCTCAATCCATCTCTCTGGGGTTTCTTCTAAGAGATGCTTGTGTGAGTCTAGTGCAAGGTCAGGGCCCTGATTTTGTGCAGCAAACCACACATCTCTTAGATGGGTTTGTGTGTGTGTGTGTGTGTGTGTGTAAAGACTAGACTGGCTCCCTGGTCTTCTAAGGCCAGTGAATGCCTTGAAATGAGGCCAGAACAGTGATGAAGTGCCCAAGAGCTGCATTCTGCACTTCACCTATTACAGGCTGGCTGAATATGGAGCCGAGTCAGGAGGCAGAGAACCATGACAAAGGCGGTTACCAAACAGAAGCAGTTGCTGGTAAATAGGATCAATAAGTAAATGATCCAAGATCAGCTCAGCTTTCTCCGAGGATAGGTTACCCTGGGCTGCATCCTGAGTCCTCAGGCTCTCTGGAACACATTCTCTCCTTTCTTGTGCCTTCCCTAGTGTTATCAGTTGATCTGGGGCCTCATTATCAGATTGAGGAGCATTTACTAGGGGAGAGAGAAAGACAGTCAGACAGACAGACAGACACACACACACACACACACACACACAGAGTGTGTCAGTCAGATTGTGTGTCTGATACTGACAAGGGGCGGGACCTTTGGGCCCCTCCCTTCTCTGTGGGTCAGTTTCCTCCTGTAACTAACCAGAGCTGGGCTCTTCACTGTGATGTGGCTTTCAGCCCTCTGTGCTCTGCCTTGGGCTNAGGAGGTGGTGACGTTCCAGGATGTGGCTGTGGATTTCACGCAGGAGGAGTGGCGCCTCTTGTCCCCTGCCCAGAAGGAGCTGTACAAGGAGGTGATGCTGGAGAATGCCCGGAACCTGCTCTCTGTGGGTAAGGAGCCTCTCCCTGCTGTCCAAGTCTGCCATCCAAGGGAATATGGCCTCAGCAGCAGGCAGGGTTGGGAGCAGTTTTCTGTCATGAGGAAGGCTGCGGGCTGGTATGGTGAGTCCCAGAGCCAGGTCCCTCCTGCTGCCTGGTTCTCCTGTAAAAGGACTTTACATTGTGAAATGGGACCTCGGGGGCTCCCTTTGGTGCTCCTGCAGTCCGAGTTCAAATCCATGTTGGACAATCTTAGACGTGGATGTAAT
>NW_025370723.1:0-1757 GCF_016433145.1 Gracilinanus agilis | reverse complement strand
CTCTCTCCCCCCCGTCTCTCTCTCCCTCCCCCTTCTCCTCTTTCTCTCTTTCTGTCTCCCTGCTCCCTTCTTCGCCCTCCTCCATATCCAGCCCCAGTCTCTCTCCTGAGTTTCAGTCCCGCATCACAATCTGAACAGTTCAAAGTGGATGTCTCGGAGACGTGTCAAACCCAACGTGACTAAAATGGAACTCGGGTATCTTTCCCCCTCCGCGCTGTCCTGGTGGTCCCCAAGTTTCTTACTTCTGTCCAAGGGATCCTTCCTCCATTCTCTCAGCTTCCTATTCTTGCCTTTCCCCTAGATTTCTCCCACTTCCTCATCCCACATCTCCAGTCACTTGCCCAATCTTGCTGCTCCGGCTTTCTAAGCTCTCTCCCATCTGATCCCACTCCTCGGCTCTCACTCTTTTCCCATCCAAATTCACCTCCCCTCACCTGGATTATTGCAACAGCCTCCTACTTGGCCTCCCTGCCTCGAGTCTCTCCCCATTCCCGGCTGTCCTAGACCCTCTAGTTAAGGTCATTCTCATTAATTAGACATCTGGCCACGGAGCCCCCCTCTGCCTCCCAACTGTAGAGATCCTGCCAAACTGGCCTTCTGTGTGTTCTCCGCATATTTGTGCTCTCTCTGGCCTCCGTGATTTTGGACTGGCCGTCCCGTGTGCCCGGTGCACGCTCGCCCCTCACCGCTGCCCCAGAGAATCCTTCTCTTTTCTGAGGCTCAGTTCAGACACCAGGCCCTGCCTGGCTCCTGTCGCTGCTGCCACCTTCCCTCCGAGGCAGCTCTTGTGTATTCATTCCCTTTTGTCCGTGTCCATGTTAACCCAGCCTCGTTGTCTCCCCCATTAGAACGTCAGCTCCTTGCCAGCCAGAATCGTCTCGTTCTTTATGCTGGTATCCCCACCACTGGGCACTGCGCCCTGGAACTTAGTAAGTGCTTAATAAATGCTCCATTTACACGGTGCTCCCTGAACGCCTTCTTCACTGACTTTCTGGGCCTGAGACTCGAGTGTAAAGTAGGGCTCGGAAAGTGGAACACGTCTGCCTGAATTTGTCTTTGTACCCATTGCCTAGAACAGCGGCTGGCACTAGCCGTTGATCGATTCATCATGTAGGGGCCGGGCTCAGGGGAACATTCGGTCGTCACCCTCAGGCTCCGCTTGGCCTCCTTTCTCTTCAGGTCCCACCTCTCCTCCCCGAGGCCAGCATGTCTTTACTCAGGCCTTTTCAAAAACAATAACTTGACCTTTTGTGGGTTGAGAAGTTACTTAAGACATAATCCAAAAGCTGAAGGGCTGGCGGAAAAGGAAGACGGCCAGACCGATAAGAGTACAGATGGCTGGCGAAGGCCTTCCTGATTTTGAGTAGGAGGGGAGACCATCCAGGCCCAAAGAGACTGCCCTGCCTTGGGCCCTGTATCGCTCTGTCTGTCCCGGCAGTAAGAGGCAGAAGGGCGAGGATCTGGGATTCTTCGGCCCCAGTGTTCTGGGGCTTATTTCCATCTTGTCCCCTGAAGTCCCTTCACCTTCCCGTATCACCCTCTTCTCTGCTCTTGCCCTGACATCATCCAGCGTTTGTTCTTCTTACATAGGATTTAAAGGTCAACAGGCCCTCAGAGACTCAGACGAAGCCACTTTTTTTTTAAACCCTTAACTTCTGTGTATTGGCTCCAAGGCAGAAGAGTGGTAAGGGTGGGCAATGGGGGTCAAGGGACTTGCCCAGGGTCACACAGCTGGGAAGTGTCTGAGGCCGGATTTG
>NW_025370722.1:0-2660 GCF_016433145.1 Gracilinanus agilis | reverse complement strand
CATTTACTGTTTATCCAATGAACAAGGCTTGGCAAAAACAATATCGTGTCCTTCCAGATCTTATAATCTAGCATGGTCCACTTGTACTTTCAGGTTCAGTGACAACATCTAAGTGGCTCTATCTTTTACTGGGGTAGGCTTCAAACTTACATGCCTTGGTGGACAATCTTCAAGAATTGCTTTAAAAAAGTAAAAGTATGCCACCTGTTATCAGGTAGAGGTAATGAACCTCTTCAGACTTGATTGGATCTGGTGGCAGGCATACAGACCACTAAGGGATCTACACTCAAAGCCATGCCACCTTGGATGGGCATCCCCTTATAGAGCTTCTCCTTGCTAACAAGGCCTTCAAGATTTGATAAGGGATCTGTCCACAATGGGACACTGGGAGAGGACTTTAATGTAGGTAGAAAGTAGTGTAACTGCCCCTGCTGAGTTCTAGTTTTGTATTTTTTATATCTTCATAGTTCTACCTAGAAACAAGGATAGATATGAAATTAAAACACCTGGGATAGATGAGAAGTGAAAACACATTTATTAGGCACTTACTTTATGCCAGACACTTTACTGAATACTGGGGATATAAAACTCAGTTAAGTAAGGTTGTTCTCACCCTCTAGGAAATTATATTGTAATAGAAGTGTGTCATTTAGACTGCACTACAACTCTCAGGACTCTCTCTGCTACAGCTTCACCTGACAACTCCCACTTCCTTTGTGGGAGATGTCAGAGAAAGTATAAAAGAGAAAGTTTGTCACCTTTTCCCTCTCTTGACCCTGAGCTCTCTCCAGTTCTCTCTACCCTGGAGCTCTCTCTACCCTGGAGGGTCTGCTCTGGAGCCCGGAGGCTCTCAGATCCTGATGTCTCTCTCTCTTGGTGCCTTTTCCCCTTTCTGTCTACCTCCTAGTTTTTCCTAGATCTTCCCTTTTCTAATTAAAATAAAACCCAGCTATTCTAAACCCCAGAGTTGCTCTCTGATCTTTTATTTGAGCCCCTGAAGGGCTCTGATTGATTTCTCCCTGCCAGGGCTGGGGACCACTACCTTCCTTTCCCTTCCTCTACCTTCCTCTCTCCTTCCTCCCATTCTTCCATCCTTCCTTCCAACTTCCTCCCTTCATCCCCTCACAGAAGACAAAAAAGAGATCTAAAGTGGATTGAGAATGGGGAAGAGATGGGAGGAGGAGAAGATGACAGTACAGATGGCATTGAGATGGGTTGAAGTATACTTACGATCTGTGTGACCTTAGACAGGTCATCCCCTCTGGACTAAGTTTTCTAATCTGTAAAATTTCCCATTTTAGTACATTCTGGTAGTAGTAGTAGTAGTAGTAGTAGTAGTAGTAGTAGTAGTAGTAGTNAGTAGTAGTAGTAGTAGTAGTAGTAGTAGTAGTAGTAGTAGTAGTAGTAGTAGTAGTAGTAGTAGTAGTAGTAGTGGTAGTAGTAGTAGTGGTAGTAGTAGTAGCAGTAGATTGATCCCTTCACTTGAAGCAGCATGGAGCAGTGAATAGAGAAAGAAGCCTCTAGAGAGTCAGGAAGACCTAGGTCCAAGTCCCATCTCTAACACCTATTGATTATATAATTCTAAGTGAGTCACTTAAGCCCTCTGAAAGGGTTGCTTAGTATTCTTTCTATATTGTCAGAAAGAGTTGGCTCCCCAGGAGTTCCCTAAACTTTTGAAATCCCAAATAAGAACTAGAAAGCAAAACCATTGCCAACCACCACAACAAAATATTTACACTCCTTATACGAATGATTACTATTTAAAAAAAAAAAAAGAAGTTCAGAAATAGAAAAGCAATACTTAAATGGGAACCTCCTGTCATTGTATTATGCCATACACAGTACCACCCTTTCCCAATGGGGGAAATTAGATCTGGAATTTCATGCAGGGGAACTCCTTCCACTTATGAATATCAGTTCTTTCTCTGCAATATATAGTGTTAGAGAATTATTTGGGGTGCCAAAAAGATGATTGACTTCTCTAGGCATGGCACGTAGAATGTGTCAATCATCTGTCCACTCAGAGTCATCTTCTTTTGACAAAACAGACAAGGTTTGCCTTTTGTTATTAGAGTAGTTGCCTAGACTCCTGCCAAGACTCTTCCCCTTGCCTCCAGGCAGCTTTGACCAAAAGTATCTAAGGCCTCTTTGACTTACAAAGTTGCCTCTAAGCATGACCACCATTATTTCCCAGCTAGAGTCTGACTCACAAGAGATCAGAAAAGAACAAGCACAAAAGAGATAGTCCCCAATCTAGACTCAGGCTAGCCTAGGCAAGGTGTGCTTTATCTGAAATATTCTCACATCAATCCACATGTCAGGGGAGCTGAGGTGGGAGATTACACAAGCCAAGCCCCCTTTATAAGCCTTCTGGAAAGTTATTCAAAATTGTCCTACCCTGAAGAAAGTGCTGAAGGTGGAATCACTCTTTTAAAATACCCCCTGAGCCATCAATTCTTCCTAATGATTGACTATTATAGGTATTGTCTCATCATCTCAAAGTGCCATAGCATAATGTTATTAGAATATAATTAATTTCTCCCTTCCTTCCTTCCTTCCTCCCTCCCTCTCTCCCTTCCTTCCTTCCTTCCTTCATCTTTCTCTTTCTTTGTTTCTTTCTTTGTTTCTTTCTTTGTTTCTTTGTTTCTTTCTTCCTTTCT
>NW_025370721.1:349-6239 GCF_016433145.1 Gracilinanus agilis | reverse complement strand
GCCCCACCCCTGTTCCTCTCCTCCCCACCCTCGGCCCCACCCATGGTCCCAACCCCCTCCTCTGCACCTCCCCCTCAACCTCACCCCTGATCCTTTTGCCTGCCTCCCCACCCCTTGACAAACCATTCCCTCTCTGCACACCCACTCCTCGCCCCTTCCCCTACCCACTACAAAACAGCAGAAGCAACCCACACAAGTCAAACTGCAGTAATCACAGATGATTCAAATAAAAACCTAGTGCCTTTCAGATATGTTACTACTTATAATAGATGTAGAGACTTAGTGAATATTAGACATCATATACTTTTCTCTCCACAATATATTCAGAGATTAAAAGAAAAAGCTCCTTCCTTCGAAAATGAGCCCATGGTAGTCATAAATAAGGTTGAAACCATTTTCTGCACGTATAATCTCATGTGGATTGATGTGGAAGATCTGTTCCAGGCCTTGCTAATAGAAAGAGAATAAGATTCTTTCTCTTGTTAATAAGGCCCAGGGTGAGGATTATACTCATTGGCCAACTGAACATCCTAAATGAGACCCAAATTCAGAGTAAGATTACTTACAACTATGACATGCTAGAAAGGCATAACTGAAAGCAATGAGAGCTTGTTCTGATAGGCCTAGTACATGGACTAAATTTGAACATCTAACGCAGGAATATAATGAACACCCCTCTCAGTTTATGGATAAGCTTATTTAGCTGGGAGGCATATATAGAGATTTAAATCTTTCTAGAGAAAGCAATATTGGATAAATCAGGATACAATTTGTGAAAAATAGTTGCAAGGTAGTTAAGAATTATTTTATGACTAGCTGTACAAATGGTCTAATATGGACTTCAAAGAATTTTTATTTTAAGTTCTCATATTAATCTACTCTATTACATTCTATTATACTATGTCACTTTTAGTTACTGTGTTTTGGCTATTAGCTATATATTCTGTTACATTGTCTTTATTTGGACCCTCCCTCTATGATTACACTGAAGAACATATCATTGTGAAAGCCCATAAATAGGCAAAACCATAGGTCCTTAGGGATAATAAATTTGTCACCAGATCCATCAAGGTCACATGTTGCCTATATAGCCTTTTGTTAATTTTTGCATTTGTTGATTGTCACATAGATGATGGATGGACTCCATCAAACTGGTTTCAAGCTGTATACAAGTTTTGGGGAATTTAATGAGCTGAATATTTAAATTGATTTTACGAGTTTTGAGAAGTGATTTTTAGATATCCAATAGCATCCTACCTCTGACTGATCATTTGCCTGCCTCTGAGTTGTTTGTAACAAGAGGGAAGAGTCCATTTGTAGTTGAATTAAAAGCACAATAGTACTATTGTATTTCCCCATCTCTTCATTTATTGAAAATGTAATGGATGAGACATTTGAAGTGATTTTCATTGTTTAGTACTTGGCTCCAAGTGAAATGAATGGAGCATATTGGAGACAGTTCTTTATACTTTTACAGTCTCATACCAGAGGGAGGGAGGTGCCCAAGTGGCTTAGTTACCCTGTAATGGGCTATAATCTCATCCAGGAAGTGGTAATGATTTTTCCTGTGAAGACTCTAATCTTTCAGAATGATCTAAATTCTTGGTGACATTTTAGACTAAAAGGTTTTCATCAGTTATGCTTTTGTTTTTCTTGACTCTCTTGCCAAATTTTGGAATAATGACAGTAATAGACTTAGTTAAAAATATATCAGTCAAGGTTAAAAGATTGGCTAGATCTGGAGAACTTGTGACAAGTATCCATGAGTTCATAGGTTTTTTAAATGACCCATAGCACGTAGCTATAGAGACTCATATGAATCCTATGTGATAGTGGGTTTGTTTGCTATTGTCATTCAACTGTGCTCTTATAGTTTTGGGGATTTTGGTATTCCTTAGAATATGTATTAATTGTTGCACGACTGTTTTTAAAAGGTATTTACTTGGTGAAAAATATCATATACATTCTCACTGTGGATCATGGCCAAGTTAAAAGAAATATAGACCTCATTTTTGATTTAAAAACCTTTATGTTCTGCCTCTGCTAGGCTAACACATTGCCACATGGAATGTGAACTATGAAATTATGATTTTTGTTGTTTTTTTTTTTATACTTGCAATAGGATATTTGATTTTTTTCTTTTTTCCTATCCTTTATTGTACTTAAATTACATGGAATCAATATTAATGTTTTTTATCTTGAAGGATAAGTTTACAGTATGTATTAGCCCTAATAACTGTGAATACCCAAAAGCTTTAGAATATGGACACCTGCCATTTATTGATAAATGTTATAGGACTGTGATTAATGATTGTGTCTGGTTCCAGGAGAAGGGAAAAAAAGAGCCAATATACACTGCCAAGAAAGCATAAATTTAACCTGCACAATGCCAAGGAGCATAAAGATCAAAAATGACCAAAACCAATCCAGGTATAATTGTTGAACTTCTATGCCAATACAAAAGGACTTCAACCAGTGTGAGACCTGAGGTTGCAGAACTTGACATATGTTAAAAAGCATGACTCCTTGTACTACTCTGCTTGTGAAATACTCTCAATCAAGTACTGAAGTTTGGCTATCAACCTGGCTCCCCCTATCCCTGACAACGAAGGTAAAATCAGACCATGGAATGACCATTTGCTCCTAAAATCTAGTTCCTTCTCTTTCATAGTTTGACAATTTTCTGTAGTCCTGGCTGCCAATGGGTAAAGCTCTATATTGCTGCAGTTGTCCTACAGGGACATAAATCACTTTAATTGGGCATTTCTAGAGATTCAAGGACCTGTTACAAGTTTATTCTATTTTTACTTTCTGAATTTTATACACGTAAGATTTTTATTCTACTTTTTTCTTAATTTTTTATTATTATATTTTTCTTTATTATTTATTTTATTTTTTTATCCAGAATTTAATTTTTCTTATGTTATTTGGGGTTTTTTTTTGGTTATTGGTCTTCTTTTGACAATTGTTTCATATACCTAATAACTCAGCCATTTATCACAGGGTGATTCAGGTGTTGGTCGAAACCCTCCTCCGGGGGGATTGTGTAATAATCCTAAAATCCAAGACTTAAAATCTTCTGGAGAAATTTCAGGAAAATAAGCTCACCAACAACCTGAATCAAGAAAGAGCATCTTTTTGAAGAAGGTGTGGTAAAGATAGTCTGCAGAAGCCACATACTACATCAAAAGATCAAGAATGAACTTTGGGATATAATGAACTGAACTGAGGGGGGATGAATATATTTATTCTGAATGTAAACTCTTATGCCAAAGGGGAAAACCCCCAATTAGTATTTTGTCAATATGTCTATAAATCATTTTTGTTTTCTTATTTTATTTTCCTCTTATCTCTAAATATTGTAACTCCCTCTTAAAAAGTGCAGTATTGTATGTACTTTTAGGTAGAAGATCGTTAGAGTTATAAGATAGTTGTGTTTAAATGATCCATTGGGGAGATTAGTCTCCCAAAGAATCACAAGGAGATTGTGCAGAGGGAATTTCCTCTCCTCCTCCTCCTAGATTGCTGACCCAGTCCATCCCATTCTCTACATAGATAAAAAGGTTTTGAATGGAACTCAGGGGGTCTTTTTGCCTCACTACTTCCCAGAGCAAGCAGGAGAGGAGACAGATTGAGGATCCTGCAAGACTGAGCTACACATGGTCAAACAGAAATAGAGTAAGAAAGGGAATCTTTCTATGCTTGTCTATTCTTTATATTTCAAGTAATTATTAATAAACTTTAAAGAAAAATAAGAATGTGGAAGATAGTAATTTTTAAGCATAACAAAGAATATATATGTATATACACACACTAATATGCATATATGTGCTATTATATTGGGAAATGAATGTGGCAAGAGAAAAACATCAACAAGAAAATTTGTAATAAAAATGTAATAATTTTAATGGGAGTGAAATTAAGGGGAAATTTTCAACTGATTTTTAACCATCTCTATAATATATATCAGAAATTATATCCATCATTCATGTTACAGAATTCAGTTTTTTTAATGAGTCCTTAGTGAGTACTTTGAATGTTTAAAAAAAAATTCTTCAGAAACATATAAAAGCAGACATCCATTACAAGCATTATATACAAACATATACCAATATGTGTGTTTATGAGTATGATTTTTACTTTAAATTTCAGACACCAATATTTTTATGTTCTTTCTAAGTTTTACTTATATGTATATATATAAATATTACAAAAATAACCTACATAGGTATATGTATAAATGTTTGTGTTTATATGTTTATATGTGTGTAGTATAATATATCTCTTAGAATTCATTTTTAGTCACCATTGAGTATATGGGAGCTGGATGACAGTGATATTTGATAACCTAAATGACAGTTTAATTGATTATGCAGTCAGAAACTACTGTATTTAAAGATGGAAAACAAAAGACTTTAACAAGCATCAGTTTAGTAATTTAATTGTGGCAACTACACAATTCAGAGTGCTTTGTCCTACGCTTTACATTTCACTGAATTATTCTAATATACTAGAGTTCCAATATTTGGATGTCTATTAAATAATTAGATTGTGATATATAGTCAAGGAGATATATGATTATGTAAAAGAAAATACAATTCCAATCATGTATGATGATCTTTGGTTGTGCCACCAACTATTTGATGACTAAGGCAAAAAAAAAAAAAACAGACTTTTTGCATCGAGTCTCTTAATGAATAAATTATATGAAAAAGAAGGTTCCTTTTAGGGCTTAACTTGATTTGAAGGCAGAGATAATAAAAAAACAAAACACATTGAAGAAATTCAAATGCCAGAGATTTTTAAAAATTTTTTCTAAAACTGCCAAAATGGATTTCTAAGGAATGGAAACACTGCAATTTTAAGCAATTAGTTACTACTTTTATGATTGTAGTTTCTCCTTTTTTTCCTTAGTTATTATTTTTATTTTTCCAAATTACACATCAGTGTAATTTTTAATATTAATTTTCTGACATTTTGTAATTCATGTTCTCTCCTTTCCTCCCACCTTTGCTCTTCCCAAAAATGTCAGGGCATATAACATAAGTTGTAAACAAGTTATCATACAATACATATGTCCACATCCATCATATTGTGAAACAAAATATTTATTGCTTCCACTAGAGATAAATTCATGGAGGAAATAATTGATGAATTGTGTGCTTCAGTCTGCATTCAGTTTCTCTTCCTTCTATATATGTGATTATCCTTTTCCATCATGAGTCCCTTAGAGTTGTCCTGGATCCTTCTACTCTTAATACTAGTTAAGTTATTCACAATTGATCATCACACATTATTAGTGTTACTATGAACAAGGTTCCCCTTGTTCTGCTTACTTCAATTTTCAACACTTCATATAATTTTTCCAGGTTATTTTTTTAACATTTATTAATAATCATTTTTAACATGGTTACATGATTCATGCTCCTACTTTCCCCTTCACCCCCCGCACTCCCCTCTCCCATGGCCGACGCACATTTCCACTGGTTTTGTCATGTGTCCTTGATCAAGACCTATTTCCAAATTGTTGGTGGTTGCATTGGTGTAGTAATTTTGAGTCCACATCCCCAATCATGTCCACCCCAACCCGTGCGTTCAAGCAGATGCTTTTCTTACATATTTCCTCTCCTGCAGTCCTTCCTCTGAATGTGGGTAGCATCTTTACCATAAATCCCTCAGAATTGTCCTGGGTCATTGTATTGCTGCTGGTACAGAGGTCCATTACATTCGATTTTACCACAGTATATCAGTCTCTGTGTACAGTGTTCTTCTGGCTCTGCTCCTTTCGCTCTGCATCAGTTCCCGGAGGTCTCTCCAGTTCGCCTGGAACTTCTCCAGTTTGTTATTCCTTTTAGCACAATAGTATTCCATCACCCGCATATACCACAGT
>NW_025370721.1:0-250 GCF_016433145.1 Gracilinanus agilis | reverse complement strand
CCCTCCTTTTCCAGTTTGTTGCCACCACAAAAAGCGCAGCTATGAATATTTTCGTACAAGTCTGTTTATCTATGATCTCTTTGGGGTACAAACCCAGCAATGGTATGGCTGGATCAAAGGGCAGGCATTCTTTTATAGCCCTTTGAGCATGATTCCAAATTGCCAGCCAGAATGGCTGGATCAGTTCACAACTCCACCAGCAATGCATTAATGTCCCAATTTTGCCACATCCCCTCCAACATTCATTACT
>NW_025370720.1:296-4156 GCF_016433145.1 Gracilinanus agilis | reverse complement strand
TATATATATATATGCAACCATTCCCCAATAGATGGGGTCAAAGGATATGTATGAATGAATGAGTTTCAAAAAAGAGAATTACAAAGTACTCAAAACCACATGAAAGAATGCTCCATAAACATAACATTAATAATAAGAGAAATGCAAATCACAACCACCATGAGGTTTCACCTCATAACCTGCAATTTGGCAAGATGAGGAAAAGTGACAATAATAAATGTTGGAGGGTTGTAGGATGATAAGCAAACTGACATATTATTGGCAGTACTGTGAACTGACACCACTGTGTTGGAATTATTCAAATAAGGTGATGAAAATGCCCATTTGACCTAGTGATTACATTCTTGACCTTATACTCAAATGAAATCATTGATAAGAATAAAGATCCTGGTTATCCTAAAATATTTAAAGCAGTACTTTTTGTGACAGCAAAGATTCAGAAAAAAAAATAGATGTCCATTCATCAGGGAATGACCAAACAAACTGTGCTTCATGGATGTAATGAAATACTACTGTGATGTAAGAAATTATGTACATGATGAATATAGAGAGGCATGGGAAGACCTACATGAGCTAATTCATAGCGAATTAAACAGACTCAAGAAAACAATGTATACAGACTATAACCAATGTACATGGAAAGAACAGCCACATACCAAAAAATCAAAGTGAATGTTGCAAATATTTTTGGGCTTTTTCAATGTATTAATTAATTGCATTCATTTTTTCTTTTCTTTTTCTAGTATTTTTGTTTAAAAGTACTTGTTATATTGGATAACTCCTTGGGAGGGATAGAGGGAGGGATACAGAAGGAAATTATGATAATATAAAAAAAAACAGAATATACTGATGAAAATTTATTTTAAGCAGGAAGGGGACTGCAACTTTGCACAATGGTACCCTTGGACTCTGGGGAGTATATCTGCAAAAAAGCAAGACAAGGCCAATGCCTTCAAGGAGCCTACCGTCCAATAGAGGATGGTAAGATCTCCACAAAATCAATATCAATCAATAAACAATATCAATCAAAATAAATATCAATCAATAAACAATCATTTTTGGTGCCTACAATATTCCATTTATTGTTTTCATAACATTTATATGATTTGCTTTTTAAAATTTCTGGAGGGATAGTGACTAAACCTGTAATTTTATTGGTTTAGTGAACTCTTAGATAAAGAAACTCCCTCCACCAATGCAGGTCAGCACTAGAAGGTGCTGAAATCTGCATAGTCTTTGAGACCTACCTAGAACACAGAGAAGAAGAGAAAATTCCCCACAGTCACACAACCATTATGTGTTATGATGGACATAGTTCTTTTTGGCTTTGAGGACAGTTCTTTCTATATTCTGCTGGCTCTCAGTGGAATATTTCTATTAAGAATACGGGGTGTCTCAAAAGACTTAGTGCCATTTTGAGACAATCAAGCAGAACTTCCTGCATATATGCCAGACACTAATTTAGATACCATAAATGAGAATTAGAAACATGTGTAAGATTACAGAGTCCTCCACTTGGTCTTTCATTGCTGGTATGGTGTCCCTACCCTCTACTGACTCCATCCCAGAATTTTAGAGGTGGAAATAACTTCAAAGGCCTTCTAATTTATCCTACACTTGCATAAGAATATCTTCCATAGAGTACTCAACCAATAATTGGCTGTGCAGCCTTTGGCTAAAGACCTGATATGACAAGGAACTCAATACTTTTCAAGGTAGTCCATTCTACTTTCTGCCAGTTCTAATTCTTGGCAATCTTTTTCTGAATACCAATTCTAAATTGACATCTTTGTAACTCTATCATTCCTCTTATTTCTACCCAATGAGTCCAAGTAGAAAAAATATAATCCTTTTCCTACATGACAGCACTTTTACTTGAAAACAGTTCTTCAATCCCTCTTCAGTTTTCTCCATTTCCTTTAAATGGCCTTCATAAATCATTGACTCATGACTTTTTACTAATACTGCTTTCCTTTTCCTGAATAAATTTCCAAGTTTACCAATCCTTCCTAAATGATATCACCTAGGACTAAACAAACCTTAGCTTTTTTTTTAAGTCTATATCACTTCCTTGTAAAGATTTTTTTCTTTTAAATCTCATTATACATGCATGACTTCTTTGACCTACCATTCCCTTTGACACATACAACAGTGATTAGGCTATACTATTTTCTATTATATTTACATATTAGACAAAGTTTTTTTTCATCTCTCTTCCTTCTATGTATCAAAGCAAGATTGAAAAGATAGCAACTGAATGAAATAACCCAGGAGGTTAAGAAGGGTAGCCTTCTAAATTTTAGACCTCACAGTGCGGTGCCTTAAAAACAATTTCTTTTTTGAGTTCCAGAATAAAGTTATGGGTAGAAAGACTTTGCAGTTGATTGAGAGGCAAAAATTGTTTTGAATAGAAAGAGAATTACAATAGGATGAGGCATTGTTGACAAAGTATTCTATAAGAAATATAGCTTCCCTCAATGCTAAAGAAAGGACTTCCATGATGTAAACTACATTCTTCCAAAGAAAAGAGCCATTTATTCTTATATATGACTTTCCCAATCTAGGGTTGTACCCAATTTCATTGCTAATGTCCAAACCCTGTTCTTGGCTTCCTACTTCTGAATATTGGCCCATGGAAACATCCAATTACTGTGAAATCCTTTGGCTTGATGATTCTCTTTTTTTTCTGATTCTTCTAATTTGACCTTAAAATTGTATTTTAAAAATATTTTTGTTCTGAGTTCTGATGGCAGAATTCCTATCTGATTCAGAAAATGGCTGTTCCTGGATGCTCAACTATTTATATTTCTCCTAATTCATTTTCTTCTGGTACTCTTTCCTCTCTAGGTATTCATTACTACTTTGTTCTGTTTTCTTATCTGCCCAATTTTTCCTTCTCAATCCCTTTTGCTGGAATTTCATCCATCTTATGCCCATTAACAGGGTATGCCCCCTAATATTTTATCTCAGACCCTCTTTCTTTTCACTTAACATTTTCTCACTTTTTGATCTTATCAACTCCCATAGGATTCCCAAATCTCATTATCCAGTCCTAGCTTCTTTGTGAAGCTAGTCATTCATCATCATCTACCACCTTAAGATACCTTGAATTGGTTGTTCTATAGGCATAACAAATACATCTTTTCCTCAAGATTTTTTTTTTCTTGCTGAAAACTTCTATTACTATTCAGGGCACCACCATTCTCCCAGTTACCAATCTCACAACCTGAAATGTCATACTTATCTTCGCTCTCTCATTCTTCTTATTTATCGATTTCTTCCCATAAAATAGCACTCCTAGGATCCCATCTTTCCACTCACATAATGACATGTGTATTTCAAGCAGGTCTTCATTACTTCTCACCTGTCCTACTACAATATGTTTAATTTTACATTCAGTTGCTCAGGTAAATTAAAAAAAACAATTAACATATGTATATTCCTCCCATTAATGGAATTAAAAAAAAAGATAGGAAAAGGAAGAAAAAGAAAAGAAAAAGATTCTTGCAACAAATATGCATAGTCAAGCAAATAAATTCCTATGTTGGTTATGTCCAAATACTTATGTCTCTATGTTTATATCTATGTCTATGCAATATTTAGATATATCAACATGTATATTTTTGTTTAGTTGTTTCAGTAATGTCTGACTCTCTATGATCCCATCTGGGATTTCTTGACTGAGCTACTGAAATGGTTTGCCATTTTGTTCTCCAGTTCATTTTTTTTTTTTTTACATTTATTAATATTCATTTTTAACATGGTTACATGATTCATGCTCCTCCTTTCCCCTTCAACCCCCCCCCCGCCTCCCCTACCCATGCGCATTTCCACTAGTTTTGTCATGTGTCCTTGATCAA
>NW_025370720.1:0-247 GCF_016433145.1 Gracilinanus agilis | reverse complement strand
ATGCGCATTTCCACTAGTTTTGTCATGTGTCCTTGATCAAGACCAATTTCCAAATTGTTGGTAGTTGCATTGGTGTGGTAGTTTCGAGTCTACACCCTCAATCACGTCCACCCCGACCCATGCGTTCATGCAGTTGTTTTTCCTATATGTTTCCTCTCCTGCAGTCCCTCCTCTGAATGTGGGTAGCATCTTTACCATAAATCCCTCAGAATTGTCCTGGGTCATTGCATTGCTGCTGGTACAGAAG
>NW_025370719.1:0-3512 GCF_016433145.1 Gracilinanus agilis | reverse complement strand
TTCCTTTCCTTCTTTCCTTCTTTCCTTCTTTCCTTCTTTCCTTCTTTCCTTCCTTCCTTCCTTCCTTCCTTCCTTCCTTCCTTCCTTCCTTCCTTCCTTCCTTCCTTCCTTCCTCCCTCCTTCTCTCTCTCTCTCTCCTCAAATGATCATCACCTTGGTCCCTAAGCTAAAGAACAACTCAGAACAGATAAGGGAGAAGTGTAGGCAGAGGTTACATCGATGGTTTTTATTTATTGGCTTATGCACTAATAGAATGCATTGCTGCGGCTTCACATGATCGTTCCTTATACATTTTTAAACATCTGTCTTAAGTTTGTTGGCTTATGCACCAATATGGAATTGCTTTATGTGAATGTGATGTTTTGCAACTAACCTTAGACTTTGGCACTGAAGTCTCTATGTCAAGAGATGCTTTTTAGAGCAGCATTTACAGTGCGAAAAGTAGTGTGGATGTTGTGGAAATGGTACCTAAGCATAATTACCTGTGATAGTGGGATAATTACTCTAAATGAGTTGAATCCTGTCTGCATTTTACATTGCACATCTGCAGGTGTTCAGGTATACCTCAAGGGATTTTGCTGGGACTGAAAATTTTTTCACTGAGGTGGGGAGAGGGACATATGTGTGTTTAGATGTATTCTCCTGTCTCCCTGCTTGTCCAGGCTTTTCCTTTCCTTTGTACTTTACTATTATCTCCAGATCCCAAAAGAAAGCAGAAAATGTATCTGTGAACTGTCCTGTCGCAAGCAACCCAAAACACTTGCCTTCTCGTGTCAGTGTGATGGGGACATTTGAGATAGAATCTCCCCACCTAATAGAAAAGCAACCAGGAGGGATGATGGACATGGAATACTGCATTTGTGGTCACTCTGCTGAACTGCTTTCCCCCTCTCTTTAGCTTTTATTCTTTGTTATAAGGGATGGCTCTCCAGGTAGGTTGATGATGGGCGGAATCTAATAGAAGGTGATATTTTAAAAACAGCAACACCAATGAAAACTAAAAAAGTAAGAAAGAGATAGAGGGAAAGAAAGAGAGAAAGAAAGGAAGGAAGGAGAAAGAAAAGAAGGAAGGAAAGACAATACAAGACAAAACACTGTCTGGCCCCCAAATCTAGAATTTTCTCCCTCCTTGTCAGAACCTCCTGATTCCCCCGGCTTCCTTGTCTCAGCTCAAATCTCACTTTCTGCAAGAAACCATTCTGGATCTCCCATGACACTAATGCTTCTCTCAGTTGACTATCTCTAATTTACCTGTTTGTATAGTTGTTTGCATATTGTCTCCCCCATTAAACTATAAGCTCCTGGAAGGCAGGGGTTGTCTTTTGCCTTTCTCCATATATCTCCAGTGCCTAGTACAGTGCCTGGCACATAGTAGGTGCTTAATACTGGGGCAGCCAGATGGCAAAGGGTCAGAAAGAATTAATAAGTGTCTGAAGCCACATTTGAACTCAGGTCTTCCTGACTCCAGGCCCAGGGTGTCACCTGGCTGCCCACATTATGAAATCATTTGTGTGTATTTTATTTTTATCTGTTATTTTATTTTATCTGTTAAAGTTGCAAAAGGCTCTCTCACTGTCACATTGTTTTTAGTTTGATTAGAACTCTCAGGAAGGAAAGATGCCTGGAGAAGAGGGTGCAAGTGGTCAGGGTGGGGATTTTTCCAGTTGCCATGCATTTGGTCAGCCAGAGGTGGAGATCCTTAATCATTGACCAGACTGGGCAACAGATAGACAATTTTCTCCCCTTTCTCCTTGTGACTTTGAAACTAAGATACTGAAAACATTTGCTTTTGAAGCCTACGGAATAATCCGACAATACCCCTACTAAGCAGATACCATTCGTGCCAACAAATCAGCAAGCATTTATTAACCTCCCTACTATGTGCCAGGCTTCATGGTGATAAGCAATGAGGAAATGGGGATAAAAAGGCAAAGAGTAAGTCTCAAGGAATTCACAAACTAACAGGGGAAACCCTGTACAAACAAAAAGACCCATATATAAAAAATATTTATCACAGCCCTTTTTATACAAAGAACCAGAAACTAAGGGGATGACCATCATTTGAGAGATGGCTGAACAAAGTATAATACATGAATGTAATGGAATATTATTGTACCATAAGAAATGAGAAAACGGACAATTTTAGGGAAACCTTTATAAATATCAACAGAGAGGTGAGCAGAATTAGAAGAACCATTATATAACAACAGCATTATAGAGAAAACATCTGAAAGACTAGAACTGTAGTCAATGTCATGAGAAATGAAACTAAGATTCTGCCAGGGTAGAGACAGGAAGTCATGGGTTCAAATCTGGCTTTGGATCCTTTCTAGCTGTGTGACCTTGGGCTGGTCACTTAACCCCCATTATCTAGTCTTTATTGTTCTTCTGTCGTAGAACCAATATTTAGTATAGATTGTTAGAGTTATTAAGAAAAAGGAAGAGAGAAGGAAGGAAGAAAGGAAGGAAGGAAGAAAGAAAGGAAGGAAGGAGGGAGGGAGGGAAGAAAGAGAGAGAGAAAGGAAGGAAAGGAAAGAAAACGAGAGAGAGAGAAAGAGAGAGAGAGAGAGAGAGAGAGAGAGAGAGAGAGAGAGACAAAAGGAAAGGAAGGGAGGGAAGGAAGGAGGGAGAGAGAGTGGATTTTCTTCCTACAGATGCTTTTAAGCCAGCCCAAAATTGCATAGTTTGCTTCTCTCTCCCACCCAGATTTCTCTTTTATGTACTCTGATGCATCTGACAAATTCCTTTTAGATGCTAGTGGTAATACAGTGCTTCTTCCTCCATAAGCATAAATTCCCTTGAGTCATGTATGGCTGTTATTCTGTGTTAAGTAAATTCAGCTGCTAAGCTAAAGTACCACAATCCTCTAAAATAGACGATGCCATGCTCGTTATCCCACTTAGAGTGCTGTAGTTGTTTCATGTGTCTGAGAAAGTGTCTCCCCTGCCAGGCATGATAGGGATTCAGAAATAAGTGCCAGGTTCAAATGCCCTGGAGGTACATACTGATGCCCTACACTCAGCACCAGGGAAGCAGGAAGGCATTGTATGCCAGGCTGTCCTGCAGAATATCTCATTAGCACAAAGGTCTATGGGCAGATTGCACCAACTTGAGCCTGTCCTATATTTGTACAGTGTTTTCATTCCAGTGGTGCAATAGGCACTGGAAAACCTCATTATGTCGGACTTACAAAATAGGCTTGTTTCTGTAGAAATTTCCACACTATATCCCCTTCTCCCACCTCCTTGGTGCTAGTGAACCATGTAATTAGCTAACCCAGCTCTACTGAAATGACAGGTGGCAATATTTCTTTAATTAGTATCCTCTTCTCAGTGTTATTCAAATAGCTGTCCATGTAATTATGAAGGCTTGATGAAAAGGTGGGGGATAGTGGGGGATGGAGGAGAGGAGAAGAGAGGAGAGGACAGGAGTAGAGAGGAGAAAGGAGAGAAGGGGCAAGAGAGGACAGGAGTAGAGAGGAGAGGAGGGGAGAGGAGAGGAGAGGAGGGGAG
>NW_025370718.1:523-8127 GCF_016433145.1 Gracilinanus agilis | reverse complement strand
TCTCTCTCTCTCTCTCTCTCTCTCTCTCTCTCTCTCTCTCCCTCTCTCTCCCTCTCCTTGGTAATAAATCATGGCACAGGTTATTTCTACCAGGTGAGATATGGTTATCAGGACTATATACTGCTGTTGCAAGGTTGGGGGTGGTGGTGGTGGTATGGAAGAAGGAAGACTCCAGTTGAAAGATGGAGGCATGTGTTTTTTTGTCTTCTTTGCTCTCTACTTTGTTCAAATAGCTAAAGCTTCCTTGGCTCTAGAGGACTGAGGAGGGTGACATCACTCTGGCTGTTCAAGTTCTTTTCAGCCATGGGGTCCCTTTGTGTAGTCAACCTTGTAAATAAGGGAAAATAAGACTGGCCCATAGATCTTAACTTTCCATTCCCCTAACCATGCTCTCTGATTTTGACTATCAGACTTCTAAAGCTTTTCGAGTATATTTCTTCCTATGCCCAGCTACCCTGAATTCTTTGCTGAGCTAAATTACCACCTCCCTCCCCAGACTTAATTGTTTTGTTTGTCGATTTGTATTTTATTTGCCTGCCAGATTGCAAGTTCTTTGAAGACAGTCTTGGGTAACTTTGCACCACCCTCTATTGCAACCCAGCACAATACTGGGCACAGAGTAGTTGCCCAATACATCCTGGATGAATTGATTGATGTGTTAAAATTAATTTGAGGGATACCTATCTAAGAATAAGAAGACCTGGATTTAAGTCTTAATTCTATTAACTACTAGTTATATGACCTTGGGATAGTCATTTCATTCTTTCTGATCAGTCTCACTTTCCTCATCTGTAAGAAGGGGGCAATTAACATTCATACTACCTTACTCCCAGAGTAATTGCGAGGATCAAATGAAATAACACTCTTGAGAGTACTTTGTAACCATAAAGCAATTCTTAACCTTAAAAGGCTATGTGACCTTGGGGAAATCATAGTCTCTGTTTGGCTCAGTTTTCTCAACTGTAAAATGGGAATAAAAATAACATCTAACTCCCAGAGTTGTTTTGAGGATTAAATGAGATAATAATTGTAAAATTCTTAGCATAGTGCCTGACATATAGTAAATACTATATAAAGACTAGCTATTATTACTTCTACCACCACCACCACTACTACTGGTACTACTACTATTACCTACCATTACTATCCTTTTCAGTGTTGTGAGCCCTTTTTACAATCTGATAAAGTCCTTCATTTTGTTGTTATTTGATTGTTTCAATTGTGTCTGACTCTTTGTGATCCCACTTGAGGTTTTCTTAAAAAAGATACTGGAGTGGTTTGTCATTTTTCTCTCTAGCTCATTCTACAGATGAAGAATTGAGGCAAACAGGGGTAAGTGATTTGCTCAAGGTCACACAGCTAGCAAATATCTGAGGCCAGATTTGAACTCAGGGAAATGAGTCTTCCTGACTCCAGGTCTGGTGCTCTATCTGCTACCACCAAAGGCTTTCATAGAATGTTTTCAATCCATAAAATAAAATACAAAGGAACCCAATGATACTGAAATATAGCTGTCAACTTATAAAAAAATAGTTCATGGACCCAGATTAAGGATCTTTGACAATATGTGAATAGAAGCTTCCATGACCACCATCACATCAGTTATGTTGCTATACATCAGGTGCTTCTTTCTCTCCCACTTTGTCAGACTTGAATAAACAGTGCTGATTGGATTATTCCACACCTTCCTTACCTCTCACCCATCTGTAAAGGTTCTGAGCGTCATTGGGTCCAGGTTCTTTCATTCAAGGACTCTGCTTTCTCTTTCCCATTTTACTCGCTCTGTTCCTGTCCTCTCAGCAACAATGAGACCTATAGTGTAGCATCTATCCCTCTTGGCCTTTCCCCCCTTTTTCCTTTCCTTCCCCCTCTCAACAGCCGCCCCCATCCATGCGGCAACTCAGGTTCACCAACTGGAGAGTGAGGTGGTTGTTGGGCATGTTTTCAAAGAGAATATGTCCTCTCCCATGACATTGGCACTTCACGATTGACAAGACCTGTCTCTGCTGTCTCTCACTCTGACACATGGCTCTTAACTTAGGGCCTAAGTGACTTGTCAGCTTCTCTTGTCAGACTTTGCCAGCTTGGGCTCCTCGTCCTCTTTGCTCCTCACCCAGAGCCATAATCCACTCTTTCCTATCACAGTTGTCTCCGTGGCACTGAGGGTTACTCATGGCTTTGGAGCTTCCCCAACCTTTACACAGGAATGCAGTAACCAAAGACCTCTGTAAAAAAGAGAGAAAAGCCCAAGCTGGTCCCCTTCTCTAATTCTACCTTTGCCCCATCATCTCCATAGAAAGATATAGGTGCACATATGTGTATATGTTCATGTATACATCTACACATACATATATGGATATATGCACATATACTATTTATAATGTAATATTTATACACATACATACATACATATGGAACTAGAGAAGGGCAGGGTTGCTTTCCAAAGGGAAGGTGCTGCTGTTCTGAGGACTTGAAATGTGATTATTTCTAGTTTAGACAGCATGACAGGGAGATCCTTTCCCCTACACACATAAAACAGAGGGGCACACGAGCTCATCGAAAGTTCAAAGCAAGCTCCTTGAAGGTAGAGAAGCAGACAGAGGTTGCCAAGAGAAAGCAGTACTTCTCCTTAGAAACACTGCTGAAGTATAGCTTTGGCTCCAGAAAGCAGAGAAGAAAAGAAAGAGATTAAACAGTGTTTGGAGACCCCCAGGATTTGTCATGCTGAATCTAGCAGTTTAGCATATGACACAGAAACATCATCCTCTTCCATTTGGGTGAATACTGTTAGAAATCTAGGATCCTTTTTGGAGCAAGCCATGCTTCTATCCCACCCTGGTGCCAAATTGAGGTTCTTGTGTAGAAGAGACATCTAGTAAATGGTTTTTGAAATATTCTCTGATGTCTTCAACTAGACTTGCATTTAAAAGAACCAATAGAAAGGTCCATTCATTTAATATTTAATCATTTTATTTAATATTCCATCCCTTCATGTTTTCCTGCATTTGACACAGAAATATCATCCTCTTCCATTTGGGTGAATACTCTTAGAATTCTAGGATCCTTTTTGGATCAAGCCATGCCTCTCTAACCAGCCCTGGTGCCAAATTGAGGTTCTTGTGTAGAAGGGATATCTAGCAAGTGCTTTTTGAAATAATCTCTGATGTCTCCAACTAGACGTTCACTTAAGAGAGCCAATAGAAAGGTTCTTTCATTGAATATTTATTCATTTGACATTCCATCCCTTCATGCTTTCCTGCATTTCAGTCAGTCAGTCAGTATCTGTTAAATGCCTCCTATGCTAAGTGCTGAGGATAAAAAAAAAGACAAAAGATAGATCTTGCTTTCAAAGAGCTCATAATCTAATGGGATGATAAGCAAACAACTCTTTACAAACAAGCTATATACAGGATAAATAGTTAAAAATTGGCAAACAGAAGGCATTAGAATTAAGTGAAGTTGATATTTGTAGCCACGCTTTTTGTGGTGGCAAAAAACTGGAAAACAGGGGTATGCCCTTCTATTAGGGAATGGCTGAACAAATTGTGGTATATGCTGGTGATGGAATACTATTGTGCTCAAAGGAATAATAAACTGGAGGAATTCCACGTGAACCAGAAAGACCTCCAGGAACTGATGCAGAGCGAAAGGAGCAGAGCCAGAAGAACATTGTAAACAGAGACCAATACACTGTGGTAAAATTGAATGTAATGGACTTCTGTACTAGCAGCAATGCAATGACACAGGACAATTCTGAGGGATTTATGGTAAAGAACGCTACCCACATTCAGAGGAAGAACTGCAGGAGTGGAAACACAGAAGAAAAGCAACTGCTTGAACACATGGGTTGAGGCGGACATGATTGGGAATGTAGAACTTGAAACTACCACACCAATGCAACTATCAACAATTTGGAAATAGGTCTTGATCAATGACACACGTTAGAACCAGCGCATCGGCTATGGTGGGGGGGGTAAGAGGTGGGGGGGTGAAGGGGAAAGTAAGAACATGAATCATGTAACTATGATAACTTTTCTAAAAAATAAAAATTATTTTAAAAAAAGAATTAAGTGAAGTTGGCAAAAGTATCCTGTAGAAAATGGCATTTAAGTTGGGACTTGAAGAAAACCAAGAAAGTCAAGAGGAAGAGATGAAGAGGAAGACCTTTCCAGGCAGGAGGAACAGCTGTGGAAAACACCTAAAGCTGAAAGATGAAGTATCTTGTTCTTGGAACAGCCAGAAAGCCAGTGTCACTGTATCAAAGAGAATGTGGTGGGAGCGAGCAGGGTAGAGAGAGTAGAAGTGGGATAAGATGTAAGATGACTTAAAAGATTGGGGTAGGGGAGCTAGGTTATACAGGGTTTTGAACAAAAGAGCAGATTTTGTATTTAATCCTTGAGGTGATAGCAAGTCACTGGAGTTTTATTGTCTAGAGAGGGGACATGGTTAGACTTGTATTTATTAAGCACCATCTGGGTACATGGCATTTGCTAGCTGTTAGAGACACAGAAATTGTGTCTCTAATTTATGAAGCAAGAAGAGAAGACATAACAAATAATTATAAGGGAGGGTGAAATTCTTCCATTCTGTGAAGATGATGAGACAATCTTCTGATTTTTGTTTTCTAGAGAAGGAAATGTCATGGCTTTTATCTTCAAGCGCCTCTGTCTTTGTGACAATACTGAACAGGGAGAAAGCTATCTAAGCACATGGGAATCTCTTTTGATACTCCAAGTACCCTATCCATCTGTCCATCACTCAACAAGCATTTATTAAGCTCTGACTATGTATCAAACTGGGGACAGCTAGTGACACAGTGGATAGAGCACTGGGCTTGGAGTCAGGAAGACTCATCTTCCTGAGTTCAAAACTGGCCTCAGATAAACTTACTAGTTGGGTGATCCTGGATAAGTCACTTCATGTTTGCCTCAGTTTCTCATCTGTAAAATGAGCTGGAGAAGAAAATGCAAACCACACCAGTATCTCTACCAAGAAAACCCCAAATGGGGTCACAAAGAGTCCAACATGACTGAAAAACAACTGAACAACAATAACAACTGTGCTAAGCACTGGGGATGATAGGAAAGCAATACCATTCTCTTCTCTCAGAGAGCTTACATTCTACCAGGACAGATGACATGTATGTAAATATAAGATAAATATTGTGTCTTACCCTTCTTCTCTCTACCAATCTCCTCATACCCATTTCAACCCATCCATTGTAACTTCAACTATTGTGATATTTGCCTTGGCTTGGAAATTTAAAAAAGGGATAGGCTTTGCTTCAGTGGTCCAGTTGCCAATATTAGTTGCTAGAATATGGTAGGACTTCATCACTTTTTATTTTAGGGTCAGGAATTTTGGTATATATGCATGAGAATTTTCTAAGGCTGGGTTGTAGCTTTGGAGAGTATGCTATAGTGCCAGAAGGATGGAAAAGTTCCAGGTGGTATTGTATGGGTTCAAAGGGTCACAAACTAGGGGCAAGTCTTATTAATAGTGAATAAAATCAGTTATTAGGTGAGGAAATTTAGGAAATTCAGAATTCAAGACTAGGGACTGAGACAAAGGGAATTTTGGCAAACCAAGTGACTATGTATCCAGAAATAGGAGTCAGTGGGATCTAAGGGAGCAGCTGGAATGAAAAGTCTGAGGCCAAAGGAGATCAGAATCCTCTCCAAATCACAGTTCATAAGCTCTCACACTGTGTTTACTTTTACTAGTAAGCCAAAGGACACAGTTTAAAGCCTGGGCATTTAGGGAAAGAGCATAGCAATAAAAGTAATAACAGAACATTTCCCTCACAAACCTTGAGTTTACTCTTCCACAAATATAAAGATGCTCAGTGGGAAGAATAGCTATGTGAAAAGGTTATTCATGGGGCATATACATATATATGGAAGATGCAAGTGACTATGGTATTGCATGGAGGCAACATGTGTGATGGGGGCACATATGTGAAGGGGTGAGGCATGCCTCCTCTGCTACAGAGCTCTGAGAGTCATTTGGTGATGTCATTGTATTCCTTTCTGCTGGGCTTGTTCTCAACCAGTATTATACATCTGCTACTCCCCACCATGTATCAAGACCAAAAGCCAGGTAGTCTTTAGCAAATCTGCTATCTTTTGCTGCAACAATATCCATCTCCTGCTTGCTGTCCACTGGAGACACTGTGATTAACAAGCCTCTCGCTTTCAAAGGAGGGCTACAGCTTTTTTAGCTTTCTGCTAGTCCTCAGTTACTCTTGAGTACTCTTGAGTACTCAGTTACTCAAGAGGTACTCTTGAGTAATCATGATGTCCATTTTCCATTGAGAAGGTTGTGGTTGGTAAGCCTCTTCCTGGTAGGAGATGGCTACAGGTCTCCTCAGTCAACTCTCTCAGCTAATAGCTGTGAAGATCTTCCTCTTAGCCACATTGCTCATGGAGAGAAAGCAGGTGCCTGGAGAAATATTACATATGCTCCATTTTTAACTCCTCTCTTTTCTACTATGCCCACTGACTCAATTCAACTCATATCTGACCTATGACCAGAAACCCATTTTAGTTTATAGGTTTTGTTCCCTCATTTCCCTTGTCCCAGGACACTATTACCAGCTCTCTACTTCCTCAAAAAGAAAGGAAATTCTGAAAGCTTGTGACAAAATGGCTTTTAACTTTCCCTATCCTACTTCTCCATTCTATGCAAATGAAAGGACTTAATGGAGATTTAAAAGGCTGGTATCATTTTCCTTCACTTATAACCCCCCCCACTCTTGTTTATCTTCTTTTTTTAAATTTTTTAAAAACATTTATTAATATTCGTTTTTAACATGGTTACATGATTCATGCTTCTACTTTCCCCTTCACCTCCCCTAAGTCCCCCCTGCCCATGGCCGACGCACATTTCCACTGGTTTTAACATGTGTCATTGATCAAGACCTATTTCCAAATTGTTGATAGTTGCATTGGTGTGGTAGTTTCGAGTCTACATCCCCAATCATGTCCACCCCAACCCATGCGTTCAAGCAGTTGTTTTTCTTCTGTGTTTCCTTTCCTGCAGTCCTTCCTCTGAATGTGGGTAGCGTTCTTTTCCATAAATCCCTCAGAGCTGTCCTGTGTCATTGCATTGCTGCTAGTACAGAAGTCCATTACATTCTATTTTACCACAGTGTATTGGTCTCTGTGTACAATGTTCTTCTGGCTCTGCTCCTTTCACTCTGCATCAGTTCCTGGAGGTCTTTCTGGTTCACGTGGAATTCCTCCAGTTTATTATTCCTTTGAGCACAATAGTATTCCATCACCAGCATATACCACAATTTGTTCAGCCATTCCCTAATAGAAGGGCATACCCCTGTTTTCCAGTTTTTTGCCACCACAAAAAGTGCAGCTATAAATATTTTCGTACAAGTCTGTTTATTTATGATCTCTTTGGGGTACAAACCCAACAGTGGTATGGCTGGATCAAAGGCCAGGCATTCTTGTATAGCCCTTTGAGCATAGTTCCAAATTGCCAGCCAGAATGGTTGGATCAGTTCACAACTCCACTAGCAATGCATTAATGTCCCAATTTTGCCACATCCCCTCCAGCATTCATTACTCTCCCCTTCTTTCATTTTAGCCAAT
>NW_025370718.1:0-467 GCF_016433145.1 Gracilinanus agilis | reverse complement strand
TATAGCCCTTTGAGCATAGTTCCAAATTGCCAGCCAGAATGGTTGGATCAGTTCACAACTCCACCAGCAATGCATTAATGTCCCAATTTTACCACATCCCCTCCAGCATTCATTACTCTCCCCTTCTTTCATTTTAGCCAATCTGCTGGTGTGAGGTGATACCTCAGAGTTGTTTTGATTTGCATTTCTCTAATTATTAGTGATTTAGAACACTTTCTCATGTGCTTATTGATACTTTTGATTTCTTTACCTGAAAATTGGCTATTCATGTCTCTTGCCTATTTATCAGTTGGGGAATGGCTTGATTTTTTATACAATTGATTTAACTCCTTGTATATTTGAGTAATTAGACCCCTGTCAAAGTTTTTCGTTATAAAGATTTTTTCCCAATTTGTTGTTTCCCTTCTGATTTTGACTACATTGTTTTTGTTTGTACAAAAGCTTTTTAGTTTAATATAATCAAAACC
>NW_025370717.1:0-13889 GCF_016433145.1 Gracilinanus agilis | reverse complement strand
GCCCAGGACAGCCCCTGCCCCGTGTCCACACCATGACGGGCTGCTTGCCAGTCTGGCTTGGCGAGTCACACAGAAGCTGAGTGTCAGAGACAGTGAGGGTGCACGGCTGGCCCCCGATCAGCACAGTGTAGTTGAGCCGGGAACTGCCTGATGCCACTGGGATGAGGTTCTTCCCCTGTGGACAGAAGGCCAGAATCATACCTGGGGGCCCAGCGCATAGCCTCAGGCAGCCCCCTCGAGCTCCCCAGGCCCTGCCGCATCTCCCCAGGGCCTGCCATTCCCCCGCCACCTTGAGAATGATATGGGAGCCCGGCTTGATGTCCAAGGTGCCCGTGGGTCCAAGGGGCTCGAAGCTGGGGTTTGGGTAGTAGGTGAAGGCCGAGCGGTCCAGGGTCCGGGCAGCCTGCACGTGATCTAGCAGGAAGCCAAACTCATCTGGATGCTCCCCTTCAGAGGGCGGGTGGGATTGCCCGTAGAAGATGCCGGGGGCCTTGCAGAGCATGACAGTGTCATTAAGCACACGGCAGGTCTGTAGGGGATATAGGGAAGGAGAGAGTGAGTGGGGAAAAGGATGGGGGGGGGGGGGAGAAATGGAGGGAGGCGCACTCAACTCACGTTGACTGTCTCGATGCCACGGTATTTGGCTCGAACTCGGGGCTCCTGGACTGTCAGCAGGTGGGTCCCAGTTACAGTGATTGTGGTACTGCCACTGTAGAAGGTGGGATAAAGGAAGTGAGGGAGCTGGGGCCTCTCACAGTGACTCTGGGAAGGAAGTGGGGCCTTGCGGAAAGACACTCACTTAAAGATGCTCCAAGCTGGTTCCAGGAGGGTGATGGTGGGATCCTGAGTGTAGGTGTAGAGCACAGCCGGGCTGGAGATGTTGGCATGGTCAATGCGGACCGTGATGGTGGCCTGGCTGGGGCCCAGGACTGAGCTGGGGGAGATGCACAATATCTCCCTGGCGCTTCTCCTAGGTAGGGAGGGAAGGAGTGGCTCAGGGCCCCACGTCCCACAAGATGCCACCCTGCCAAGCAGTCCCTCTTCCCTATGGGGGGCAAATGGCTCTCAGATCTATTCGTGCAGCCTCGGGCTCTCCCCATTCACTGTCCCCCATCACCTACCTGCCCGACGCTCCACCTAGATTGCCTCTCCAAGTCGGGTCCCGTGACCCTTCCCCCAAGCCCTCCCCTCTTCCCAGCTTCCCCAGGACACCACCACAGTCTCCCAGGCCCAACTGGACTCGTGCTCCCATTCCTCGTCTCCTTTTCTGATCTCCGCCCTACTCAATGGAATCCGATCCCAGCTCCTCCGTTTGGCCTTTTGAACACCCTTCAGAACGGATTCCAACCTTCCCAGGCTCCTCACACGCTACTCTCGCTCACATGCCCATGCTCTGGCCACATGGGTCGGCCTGCTCTTCCGCAGGGCCAGGCTGGCCCTCAGGCTGCCGAAGCATTCTTCCCTCGCCCCCAGCCTCTTTGGAGTCCCGCCGTTTCACAGGAAGCCCTCCCCAGTCCCTCCTCCTGCCCTCTTTACGTGCCCATCAGGGTGCGGGTGGTTTCGCCCACGGAAGACCAGAAACCCCTCCAGGGCAGAGTGTCTCTCATTTTTGGCCTAGGGCCATGCCCGGACTGATACTACCCAGGAATGCCCACCTCACAAACTGGCACTCTCTGTTCCTCACGGCCACAGCCACGCTGCTCCCTGCATCCAGGTGGCTGCCAGAGATAGTGAGCTGGGTACCTCCAGAGGCTGGCCCTTGGCTGGGGCTCACGTGGTCAAAAGCTGGCGTCTACAGGGGAAGGAGAGGTGCTGTGGTGGAAAAAAGCACCCCCACCCCTGCCGCCTAGCTAAGACCACCCCAGAAATCACTGAGCAAGACCCTTGGGAAAGAGAGGAAGGGAGGAGAATGGGGGAAGGAAAGAAGAGGGGAAAGGAGGGATGGAAGGAGGGGGCCAACAGGGAAGGAAGGTACCTGCTACGTGCCAGGACCTCTGCTAGGCATTTCACAAGGATTACGTCATATGACCACCCCAAGTCCTATCATAGTCCTCACTTGGAGGATGGGGAAACTGAGGCAGACAGTGGTGAAATGATTTGGTCAGGGTTACAAAGCTAGTAAGTATCTGAGGCTAGATTTGAACTCGGGCCTTCTTGACACCTAGCTGCCTTAAGGGGGGATGACAGGGGCCAAGAAAGAAGGGCTGGGAAGGCTTCAGTCTGGGGAGGGCCGCTGGCATGAGTCCTGGGAAAATCTGAGTCAAGGTGCTTGGGGGCATACCACAAAAGTGTACAGCTGCTCTGACTGGGTCCGGTAGTCTGTGGAGCAGTCGCCCACACACAGCTCCACGGGCCCTGGCAGTGGGCTAGGCACCAGAGACTCCTCCATCTCACACACTATCCTAGCAAACGAAAGGGGAGTGACAGAGTGGGTGCGAGCATTGAGGTCTCTGCTGCCCCTCTGCCAGAACCTGGGTGGGGAGGAGAAGCGGGTGCCAGCTACACCGCCCACCTTGGCTGCCGGGGACGGATGTAGGGGCTAGCTGCTCCTGAAAGGGGACGAGGGCAGGTGCGAGGAGGAGCCCAGAACCCGGGCACATGAGCATACAGACGAGGAGGGGTGCCCGTAGTCCACTCACCGCTCGGCACTGATGTAGGCAGCAGGAATGGAATTGCAGCGAACACCCGCTACCCGCACGCCAACTTCATGGTACGTCAGGCCTAGGTTCTCCCCCAAGACCGTCACCTGTGTGCCCCCTTCTTTGGGGCCCTTCACAGGGTAGATCTGTGAGAGATGGGGGCAGAGGAGGCTTGATATGAGGGGCCCCTCCCATCAGGCCTCCCCCACACCAAGAGAGGAGGAGGGCGTGCAGGTGGCAGAGCGGCCCAGGAAGCGGGCTGACCTTGGTGATGCGTGGGTGGCTGCAGCGTGGGTTCCTCTTGCTGGGGTGCATCCAGTTGCCCTTGGGTGAGGGACAGTGGGCCCGCAATTGGCACTTCTTCTCAGAAATGCACCAGCCACATTCGAAGTGGGGGTCAGCCTTCAGACACAAACCACAGCTCTCCCTCTGGGCCCAGCACTTGTACAAAAGGGCTGCAGGCAAAGGGCAGAAGGGAGTGTCAGTGACCCGCGACGGACGGCCCAGGTTCAAGGGATGAGCTCAGGGACTGTGCCCCAGGCACACGCCCTGTCCATGCCTCAGTCTCTCCCTTTGGTCAAAGAGATGTGACTAGATAACCCCTCGGGCTCCCGTCGGGGTGCAGGGAAGAAGGCGTAGAGCCACGCTCACCTTTGAAGTTGTCCGGCTTGTCAATGTAGAAGTCACCATCCCAGACCACGGAAAAATCGAGGGCCACGGCTCCCTGTGCATCTCCCTCATAGGAGTACTGAGAGGAGTTACCATGGAGACGGGGTCAGCGTTACCATAGGGATGGGGCCCGGAGGAGGGAGAGCTGGACCACTCACTCGGCTCTTCCTCTTCCCATCTCACTCCCCGCCCTCTGCTAATCTAGGGGGCCAGGGGGGAGGGTGGGCCTCTAGAGGCTTCCCCACCTGGAGAGAAGACCCCCAGGGTTTCCATGGCAACAGCAGGCAAGGCCGTGGCCTGTTACCAAGCAACCCGCCACCATCTCACATCTCCGGTGGCTCTTCCTTTGGGGCTGAGGTGGGCAGGAACACTCTGGTGACCTCCTTGGGTTCGGGCTGCAGGGATGGGCACAAAGGGGGAATCCATCAGGCCCGCCACGTGCCTCCCTCCCTACTCACCGAGGTGTTCTGGCACTGTACGCTGCTGCTGTTGAAGCGTATAGCGGGCACCCGCTGCTGCCTGCCCTGGATTCGGAAGACGCACTCGTAGTTCTTCTGCCCCGACTGGGGCTGGGGCAGGTTCTTGGCCCGAAGCGTGAGAGGCTGAACCACGCCCACGGGGATCAGGATCTCCCCACTGGGCAGGATCTCGGGGCAGCCCTGTGGAGGAGGAACAGACCCAGCACTCACGTGGCCCCGCCCTCCCTCCTTCCAGGCTGGCCGCGCAGCCGCCACTGCCACCACCACCACCGCCGCCGCCGCCAAACAGCCAGACTACTAGGTAACACTGGGAGGGGGCGGAGGCCCCGAGACATATGGCAGCCTCCTCCCCTCCCCCGACCTCCCCAAGCCGGAGGCCGGCAGGGCCAGGGGCCAAAGCAATGAAGGAAGCGGAGGTCTCTGGGGCCTCATTTCAGGAGCTCAGCTGCTTTCCGTACCGGCCTTCCATCGATCCCTTCCCAGAGACAAAAGCCCGAGCGTGGCTCTGGCCGGCCCCGGGCCCCCTGCTCCCTCTGGATGCCGGCCAGATCTAGTACCTCCCCCAGCCGCTTCCTCTGCTGCACACGCACACACAAGAGGTCTGGCTAGGGCTGTGGGCAGGAGGAGCACCGAGGAGAGGTTGAGGAAGTTGGAATACCTGAACCTCGGATGCTTGCGCTCTATCTTTCCCAGATCCCAGCCTTGCTCTGCCATGTGAGTGTCGTTAACTGCTAGCTTGGGGGGGTGGCGGTGCCCAGAGAAACGTGGGCCGCCCGCTCCCTGCTCTGAGGGTGCTCGCTGGAGAAGAGGCACCCGGAGGCCCTGAGGTGCAGCCAGGCGGGAGCGCCCTCTGTGACCACAGACGAGGCAGGGAGGGGGAGGGAGGGGAGGTGGCCACCATCACAGCTCTCACCTCGGTAGTATTGACCCGTCCCTCCTGGAAGGAGCACTCTCGGGCGTTGTCTGTGCAAATGTGGCGGTACTTACACCAGTGGCAGGGGTAGGGGCTGCTGACGCAGGACAAACACCTGGCCCGGAGAAATGAGAAGCTTCATTCGGAGGGATCACGGGACCCCAAGCTGGCAAGGACCTCAGCAGTGGAAACTGAGGCCCGAGGCCCCCAGAGGCAGACTCCCGACTAGCCCTTTGGGGCTCTTTACCATCGGGGGACGGCACATTGGCTAGAGGTGGGGCTGGGAGGTGGAGGGTTTGCTCAAACCACTGCCCCCAGGCCCGGATGCTCCCCTAAGCCGTGGGCCGTGGGCCAAAGGGGCAGCTGGGGAGGAGATAAGGCTCAGGGCCCCAGGAAGGGAGCACCTACTATGTGCTAGCATTTCTTGGGCCCGTCCCTTCATTCCGTTCTCACAGAAGCCCCTGGAAGGAGGGGAGGCTATTCTCTCCATTTTATACACGAGGAAACTAAGGCTGAGAAGGGCCAAGCGAGTTGGCCTAGAGCCACTCAGCTAGGAAGTGTCTGAGGCTGGGTTCAAACTCGGGTCTTCTTGCCTCCAGGCCCAATTTAAAGCTCCCCAAAGAGGCAGGCAGCCCACCCTTCTTTGGGAGACTTCTCTCTGCTGTTGAGCCTAAATTCGTCAGAGATCATCCAATCCCAACCCTTCATCTTACAGATGGGGAAACTGAGGCCCAAGGGAGGGGGAGGGGTTCCCAAGGCTCCTAGCTCCTAAGTGGGGGAGGAGCCAGAAAGTCCCCAGGGCTATTGGCTCTTCCTCTGAAGCCCAGCAGAACAAGGTTACAAGAGCCCTTCACGGGTCAGGAGGTGGCCCAGGGCAGCAGCACTGGGTGCTTCCTCTTCCTGTGGCCACCCCAGAACAGCTGACACCTCTCTCTGTAGCTGTAGGTCAGCAGGGACTTTCCTCTGCTACCCTCCCCCACCCCACCAACACAATCCTTGCCTCAACTTCCCCATTTGTAAAATGAAGCCACTTCTCCTCCCGTGTGAGGCGTAGGTGACAAAGAATGAGCACTGGCTTGGGAATGGCTGGGTCAGGTCTGCCTTCAAATCCTATGACCTCAGGCCATTTGCTTCCCCTCCCCTGGGCCTCAGTTTCTTTTTCAGCAGAATCAGTGGATCAGACCCGATGGCCTCTGAGGCGTCTTCTAGCTCTGGGTCAAAGATCCTCTGTGTGTGTAGCCTCGGGCAAGTCTCTTTCCCTCTCTGGACTTCCTCATCTATGAAACAGGGGCCAGTTATTAGAGAGAACAGATTAAAATATAACCGGCAAATACTGAACCAAGTAAGGAAAAATACAACAGGGCGTAGACAGTGCGAGTCTGTGGTTTTCTAAGTCTTCCGTGTATCTGGACGAAGCCCAGTATAATAATGCCGAAAAGGAACATGGGCCGAGGGGGAGTGGGGCAGGGACCAGGCCGGGCTCGCCGGCTCCCAGGTGACTGGGCTTTCCTGTGAGGGAGAAGGGGCAGAGGCCCACTCACGACTGGAAGGTGCTGCAGTTGTAGAACACGAAATCGGCCTGGGCAAACTGGAAACCAGTCTCTCGGGAGCGCAGGTAAAGCTGGACAGTGGCCGTGGCACCTGTGGGCAGAGTGGGAGGCAGCCAGTGAGCTGGGCAATGTGCCCACAACGGTGCGGCCACAGCACCTGCTCGTGCCCACTTACCCCGCCCGCTGGTGATGGCGGGGATGTCCCGCAGGGAGGGGGAGAGGCAGCGCAATTCCCCTGGGGACAGCAGGGAGGCCTCGCTCTCGGCCATGGCCTCGAAGGAACAGCTCACGCCCCCATTTAGGTCGGGCACGTTCTCCACCAACAGAGTCACCTGGGAGGAGACACGAGGATGTGAGGGCCAGGGCTCAGAGGGGCCCGAGGGGCCTGCCTCCTCCCAGGTCCTCCTCCTCACCTGCACCTCGGGCACAGTGACCGACACGTTGCTGGGCTGGACGGACACTCGGACACATTCGCTGAGCACTTCGGTGAAGCGGTGTGGCTCCCAAGCCCGAGGGCACTCCCTCTCCCGGCAGCATCTGAACATGCGTGTGTGCAGGGGGAAGGGGGAGACACGGCCTTAGACACCTGGCCTGGGCCTGTGCCAAGCCAGCCCCCTCTGAGGACCCTTAGCAAGGGGCCCCAGCGAGACCTTAAAAGCCTGCGGAGGGGGGCAGTGCCAGGCAACAGCTTGTCCCCTAGGGGCCTGAGCTGCAGACAGACGTCATCAGGGGATGGAGTTTCCGCTCCTTGGGTGCTGGTCTGGGGACATGGGGCAATCTGGGCCTACGCCAGGGCCTGGAGAACATGGAGATGGAGCAGGGAGCAGAGGCCTGCCCTGCCCTTCAGGGGTGGCACACTGGTCTGCTTAGAAGCAGCTCTTTCGGAGGAAGGGAGGCCAGAAGTCAACTCTGCTGTGTCCAGATGTTCCCAAAGTACGTGCTCCCCTTCACCCCACATACATGTGCTCACGCGTGTGCAAGCTGTCCCAGCCCATCAGTGCAGGCATGCCTAAACTCAGGCTGAGCAGGGAGGGATAAGGATGGCGAGACCCCCCCGAGGCCAGAACACGTTTAAACGGGCGACAGGGAGAAGCCAGGGCACCTCTCTGCTGAGATTCCCCGAGAGAGAGAGGCCTCTGGGAGGCGGGGAACCTGCTGGCCTTTCTCTCACCTCCAAACTGCTGCTGCCACAAATAAATGTGCCCCAAGAGCACAGCCAGCCTGGAAGGCAGGGCCACCAAAAATGGGCCTTCGAGGCCTTTCCCCCTCAACTAAAGGCCATTGCTGGTGCTGGGTTTATGGCATCATGGCCGTGGCACAGCTTCCACGACTAGGCCCAGGTAAGCCTGAGGAACAGGGTGCTGGGCCTGACCCGAGTCTGAATCTGGCCCCAGGCATTTACTAGGGGCGAGCTGCTGAGGCAGGCCTCGGTTTCCTCAACTGCTAACTGGGGACGATAACAGCACCTACCTCCCAGGGTTGTTGTGGGGGTCGAATGAGCTTGTGTCTGTAAGTTGCTCAGCACAGTGTATGTCTGTGTGTGGTGGGGTGGGGAGGCACATAGTAGGCTCTCAACAAATTCTTGTTCCCTGCCCCCTCCCCAACACCACGCACAGCACAAGCTTGACAACTGAGGAGTCGACACTTGGACCCAGGCCCAGGTCTGAGAGTGGTGGCCTTCCTACCTAGGTGTGGATGGGTGGGAGAATCCCTGCTGCCCCCCCCCCCATCATGGCAGCTCGCCCTTCCCCGAAGCTCCTCCTCGGCTGCTCAGCGGGAAGGCTGAGGAAGGCTGCCTCGGGGGCTCCCTCCCACCGGGTTCTGCTGATGGCGGGTGGGGTGGGGGTGGGGGTGGGGGGGTTAATAAAATGTTGTCTGTCTCTGTGTTCCAAAGGAAGCGTGCCCGGAGTTGGATGTGGCAAGGACGACTGGAAAAAACTTAGGAAGGATCGTGAGGCCTGGGAGCGCCCCATGACAAGCCTTCTAAAGAAATGTGCACGCTGCCAGCGAACCCCTGCAAACAGGGCCAGAGTGCCGCCCACCCCCAGCAAAGCTCAAGGGAGCGACCCCCAAGCGTGCTAGCAAAGGCCCTGGCTCCCAGCCAAGGGCAGTTCTTGGCTCTCCCTCACCCATGAAGGAAAGCCCCCAGGAACCGGCCCCAGGCATTGGGGGACAACCCCTCTGGAAGTGGCTCCCTCCTGAAATTCCTCCTCGCCCCCCCAGACCCTGGCCATGTCTGCCCTGCTTCCAAGAAGTAATCCAGGCAGCCTCCTTGGAAGAGCGTGGGCCACTCGCTTAATCTCAGAGGGAGGCAGACAGCAAAACTGACCCTGCCTGCCAGTGCTGGATACTTCAGGGCCAGGGGAAAGAGGACCTCCTGCCCTGCCTGGCTTCCTCTGTTCATGCTGCCTCGCCCATCACATGCCCTCACCACCCAGCCCGGGGGAACGTAGGCGGAGGCCAGAAAGAGGGAGGGAGAGCACAGCGGGAGAGGCAAGGGAAGGCTGAAGGCCAGGCCAGGGCCACGAGGCCTACAGAGAGAGGTCTCTCCTCCCTGAACCACGCTGTGCCCTCGGCCTCAGTCTGGCTTGTCCCCTTCCCACGAGGCCACAGCAGCCTCTTCCAACAATGGGGCGCTCCCCTGAACCCACCCCCCGACCCTGGGCAGCTTACTTGTTGTGAAGTACACACCAGCCACAGTGGGGATCCCCAGAGCCCAGGCATGCCCCACAGTGAAGATACTGCCCACATGTCTCCACAGGGACCTGGCTCACCTGGGGACAGGAGAAGTGGGTCAGAGGCAGGCCGGGCCGAAGGGCACCGGGCCTCCTGGCCTAGCCTCCTCCCTCTGCCCTCTCCCCTGGGGCAGGCACCTGCTTGTCACTCAGGAGGTAGATGTACTGATGGTCGGGGCTGAACAGCAGATCTCGGAGAATGGGTCTTCCCTTGGCCACAGGCACCGTCTCGTACAGATGGGCATCCTGGATGCCATCCACTCGAACCTAGGCCAGGGAAGAAAGGTGGGGCTGGACGGAGGGGAATGGCGGTGGCGGGGGTGGCCGGACCCTGCCCACCCCCAACCCCAGAACCGGCCTCCAGTTTCTTCCTTCTCTCCCTCCGGCCCCAGTGTCTCGGCCTTGGGAACGCTCTCACCTCCACTCCCAATCACACACTCTGAATGGGGGGTGCCAAGGCTGGAGAGAAGCCAGCGGTGTGTCAGCTAAGTAGGGCACGCGGGCAGGCAGATGCCAGGTCCGGGTCGTTGCCTGAGCACCCTGACTAAATAAGGCCTCCGACACTCCAGCTGCCCCTCAGCTCCCCCAGAAGTGCCAGTGGGAATATCTGCCCCCCGGATGACCAAAAGGGAAGGAAATACTCCTGGCTCGGTCCTCTGAGCTTCTCCAAGCCATCCTAGAATCCCCGGGAGGAGGATGCCAAGGTTGGCCAAGAACCCAGGGCCAGGAGGGAGCAATGCTAAGGGTCCCGGCTAGGAAAGGGGGTCTCCAGAGGGGGCCCACTGGTCACGGCCGGATCTCTCTGGCTAGGGCTTCTCCAAGAACGGCCACCCGCTGTAAGGTGGGAGGGCTGAAAGGACCCAGAGGTGCCTACTTCAGAAAGGGAGGGTGATCGGGGAACTGGGGGCACAGGGGAAGGAAGAGCCAAGTCAGCCAGAGACCCAAAAGGGATTGGGAGGTGTGGAGAGAAGAGGGACTCGAGCCTTTGAGCCAAGCCACCTTCCTTGGCCACGTCATGGAAAGGCCACCCTTGTTCCCCCGCCCAACCTCTTTGGAGGTCAGGAAGCAGAGGCAACAGGGGAAGAAAGGGTCACCTAAGGGTCCCAGGCCCCAGAAAGCCAAGCTGCCAGCATCAGGTATGCCGAGGGTGACTTCCACATAGGCACAGAGTCTGAGAACAAGCCTCACTGCTCGCCTCCAGTCTCCCAAGAGAAACAGACACCACGGTGTCGTGCCATCTCCTCTCTGCCTCTCCTGAAAGGCTGCTCTCCCACCAGAGCTTCCCAGAAGCCTCGGGAGCTGGCAGGCTATCCAGAGGAGGGAAGTGAAGGTGGCCCCCAGTAGGGCAGCCAGGAGTTCCAGACAGTACTAGGTCAGTTCTGAGCACTGTCAGGAGAGCAGAAGGGGGACCGTGATAAAGACAGAACAATGGCACGGAAAAGATGGAGATCTCCCCACAGTCTCTACTGGCTCTGGGCCTGCACCAAATCTCCCTATTCCTGATGCTCCCTAGTCAACTATTCCTTTCTCCCAGAGGCCTTCTATCTATGACTCATGGCTACTGCCGCCAGGACCCTGCCTCACTCCGGATAGTTCACTGGCTCCCCACGGCCCATGAGATAAAAACTCAACTGTGATTCAGTCAGGCATCACAGGCCTTCCACCGCTAGGTCCCTCCACCCCAGCCCAGACTGGCGGCTCCTCTTCTCCAACACGGGCAGGGCTTATTCTCCCGTCGTCACTTCTGTCATCTGTGCCCACTGGAAGTGCCCTCGCTCAGACTAAACCAACCCTTCCCTGCCTTCAGGGCTCACTTGTTCCCAGGAGCCGGGTCCTCATCTCAGTTCGCCCTTCTCTGGCCCCCCTGGGGACCTCCTCAGCCTTCCTTTTACTCGGCCACACTCTCACCACCTTGCCAAAATGCTGCACCGGAAACCTCTCCTTTGCCACAAGAATGGCAATTCTTCAAGATGGCGTCCAGTGTGTGGCTCCCCCTGTGCCGCTCTGATCCCAAGCCCAAGCCAGGAAGCTGCTTCCCAGGGAGCAGACAACCCCTATCCCTACGTACCTTCTTAAGGTTGCCATTGCGGGTGCCAATGAAGACAACTGAATGCTGGTGGTAGGTGTAGGCAGCCACGCTGGCCATACCATCTGAGCGGTCCTCGAGCAGGGGCAGCCCTTCGATCACCTGCAGCCCCCCCAAGGGCTGGTTGAGGACCAGGCCACAGAAATTGCCATTTATCTGCATGGGCTGGGGATGGAGAGAAGAGAGGAACTTTTCCATCCCGGGTCCTTGGAGGGAGGCGACTAAGCCCTCCTGTCTCTGAGGCTGCCTCCACTCCCTACCATTCGAGAATGGGCCAGCCAGATGCCCACCCCCTAGCCCCGTTCCTTGGAGAGGCTCCCAGCTGGAATGGGGAAGGGAGAGGCGAGTGGGGAGGGAGAGGGGAGATTTGGGTGGGCCTTGTGCTCACTGTATTGATACAGGGCAGTTCCTTATTCAGCAGCCAGGGCAGAGACAGCTTGCCCTCTCCCCGGTAGCAGGACTGGATACGGCGCCGAATGTGGGCATTGATGTCCCTGAGCGTAAAGAGGCAAAGGAGAGTCTGGCGCGGTGGGCTGGCACGGTTCTTCTGGCCCTGGGAGAAGATGGTGAAGAGCACATCCTCGTCCTCCGACACCCCCAGGGCCTGAGCCAGCCGGGGGCCGGGCTTGGCCAGGTGGGCGCTCTGTACCAGGCGGAACTCCACGCCGTCTCGGGAACAGCCAATGGGGAACTCCACGTAGGAGTAGAACTCCGAATCGCCAGCACACATGCGCACGATCTTGGACGTGAAAAATTTCTCGCCCGCCGTGTCGAGGAGCGTCTGCTGCGTATCCAACTGCAGCGTCAGGAAGTAGACGAAGGACGTGCTCCCGAAGCCGTACACGTAGTAGATGTCAAAGGCCGGGTACAGCGACAGGGTGTCTGAGGGGATCTTGATCTGTGAGGAGACAAACTCATCCTGGTACACCTGTGGAAGGGAAGGCAAAGAAGGGAAAGAAGAGGAGGGGGCAAAAGGTGAGCCAACTTGCTTGGGCAGCCTGGGGAGGGTCCAAACCCTCCACTACTCCGGCCTGGAATGGCTCGAGGAATTGTTCCTCCAGGCCCGAGCGAAGGTAAGTTCAAGCTTCCTGCAATCCCTTTCCCCGGTGCTCCCTTTTCTTCCTCGCCAGCACTTCCCACAGTCATTTTCATAAACCAAAAGCTAGAAGGGCCCTCAGAGCCCATCGAGTCCAACCTTCTCATTTTCGGAAAAGGAAACTGAGGCCCACAGGGGTATAGTACCTGCCCAAGGCCACGGCTGGGATCCAGGCCCGAGAGCCAGAAAGGCTCTCGGAGGCCATCTAGGTCAACCCCTTCATCTTACAGCTGAAGAGACAGAAAGGCCTAGGGACCTGCCCAGCGCCACAGAGGTAATCAACGGCGGAACTGGGACAAGACGCCTCGGTTCACACGCCATTCTGGAAAAGCTCTAGAACGAAGGGAGAGCGCCAAGAAATGGCCCGGCAATGCTGCACGCCAGGCAGGCACATGCAGGTACGTGGACCCAGGGGTCCTTTGGCTGGAGGTCCACACTAATTACATCTCGTCTTGTGAGATGGGACCAACTGGCTNTCGTCTTGTGAGATGGGACCAACTGGCTGGGTGGAGCTATGCTGACCGTCCCGTGTTCCCCCCCCCCCCCCCCCCCGTCTAAGGATGCCATCACGTGTCCCTTTCCCTCAGTCTGGCCTGTGACCAAGGCTCACGAAGGCCAGGGAGGGCGAAATGCTTAAGCTCCAGGCGATGAGCCAAGTGCTGGGGACAGAGAGACCAAATGGAGAGGAATCCCCGGCCTCAGGTGAGAATGGACGCTCCCAGAGGCCAGGAACTATTTTCGTTCTCATCAAAGTCCCGGACACGGATGTTGGGTGTCTAGCATGGCTCAAAGGGCAAAGCTTTGGGGCCTTCTGCCAGGCATCCATCTCCCTAAGGAGACCTCCATGGGCAGATCCCGTGTGCCTGCTATCTCCCCACAAGGCTATCACCAAAGGCTTTTGCCCAACGCCTTGCCAAAACCAAGGAGAGGTTGGTTAGCCCCTTCCCCGGCCTACTAGTCCAGTAATCGTGTGTGAAAAAAAGGAGACAAGCTGAGCTGAGGCTGACTTCCTGGGGTGTACTCTGGGGGGGGGGAGGGAGCTGTTGCTGTCGTTCAGTTGTGTCTGACTCCATGACCTTCGGACCGAAGGTCCACGCGTGGCTTTTCTTCGGCAGACACTAGAGAGGTTCGCCATTTCCTCCTCCAGTTCTATGCAGGCAGAGGTCAAGTGACTTGCCCAGGGCATCCGGCTTGTTAAGTGACTGAGGTAGATTTGAACTTTGCTCTTTCTGAAGCTAGGCCTAGCGCTCTAGCCACTGAGCTACTCAGCGGCCCCGAAGAGGGGTGTGTTACTACGGGATTCTTGGCCACATACAGGCTGGACTGAAGGTCCGTTGCCCAATTCAGTCTATGACTCCGTAAACATGCGGCATGTGCTCGTGCACCTCTGCCAAGCTTCCCGAACGCCCGTGGGGAGTTGGGGATAGAGCCAGGGAAGGAGTCGCCACTCCCCAACCTCTTTGGCCAGCAAACCCAAGTCCCTTCTAGCTGCCTGGCCCCAGGAACATGTCAGCCCGAGCCAGAGATGGCTTGTCCAGTGGTTCAAGATGCCAGGAGGTGGGATGGCTCGAGGACCTTGCCACTCTTTGCCTGAGGACCCGGGGGCCCCCGGCCTGCAGACAGAAAAGCTGCTGGCAAACATCTACCCCTCCCCTATTTTTTGCTACTCTGATTTTCGAAGGACACCCCCCTCGTCCCATCCCTGACCGGGCCGGCTCTCTT
>NW_025370716.1:0-11528 GCF_016433145.1 Gracilinanus agilis | reverse complement strand
TCCCACTAGTATGGTTTTACTATCTATTTCCTTCTTGAGCTCTGCCAGTTTCTCCTTTAGGAATTTGGATGCTGTACCACTTGGTGCATACATATTGAGCAGTGTAATTTCCTCATTGTTTATACTGCCTTTAATCAGGATGTAATGACCTTCCCTGTCTTTTTTAATCATATCTATTTTTACTTTGGCTTTGTCAGAAATCACAATAGCCACTCCTGCCTTCTTTTTCTCTTTTGACGCCCAAAAGATTTTGCTGAAGCCCTGAACCTTAAACTTGTGTATGTCCACCCGCCTCATCTGTGTTTCTTGTAGACAACATATGGTAGGATTTTGGTTTCTAATCCACTCTGCTATTTGCTTCCGTTTTATGAGCAAGTTCATCCCATTCACATTCAGAGTTATAATTATCAGTCATGCGTTCGCTGACATTTTCGTATCCTCCCCTTTTCCTACCCCTTCTTCTTAAACCACTTTCTTTTAAATCAGTGGTTTGCTTTAAGCCAGTATCCCTTATCCCCTCCCTTGATTAACTTGCCTTTCAACCCCTCCCTTATTATTCCCCTCTTTTTATTTTTAAAGGCCTAATGAATTCCCTCCCCCTTCTTCTCCCCTCCCTTTTTTGACCTCCCCACTCCCCTGCTCCCCTTGGTTTATCCCTTCTGACTTTCTCAGTAGGGTTAGATAGAATTTTATATCTCAATGGATATAACTATTCTTCCCTCTCAGGNTTTTTCTTATTCCTTCAAGATTCTCTTGGTGTCCTCTACTATTCATCCCCCTCTTTCCTTCCCACCCATATTATCTTAGACCATTTAGTATTCCAACCTCTCCCTATGAATAATTCTTCTAATTATTATAATAGTGAATGCTATAATGGTGAACAGAGTTCACTACAGAGAATTATACATAACATTTCCCCACAAAGGAGTACAATAATTAGATCTTATTGAAGCCCTTAAAGAGGCAAATTTTAAAAATATGAGTTTTCTTTCTTTCCCTTCTGTTTCTTATTTACCTTTTCAAGTTACTTGATTTTTGTGGTTGGTTATCGAATTTTCCATTTAGTCCTGGTCTTTTCTGTGCAAATGCTTGGAAATTTTCTATCTTGTTGAATGCCCAAACTTTCCCCTGGAAGAATATAGTCAGTTTTGATGGGTAGGTGATCCTTGGTTGTAAACCCAGTTCTCTTGCCTTTCTGAATATCATATTCCAAGCCTTGCAGTCTTTTAGTGTAGAGGTTGCCAGATCCTGTGTGATCCTGATTGGTGCTCCTTGATATTTGAATTGTCTCTTTCTGGCTTCTTGTAAAATTTTTTCTTTTAGTTGGAAGCTCTTGAATTTGGCTATTATATTCCTGGGGGTTGTCTTTTCTGGGTCTAGTTTTGTTTAGTTTTGGTGGATAAATTAACTAGATGGCCAGAAGCATTTCCAATTCCTAAAAGTACATCATCTTTTGTGGTTAAGATCTTATTAAGAGGTATTGATTGATGACACATGAAGAAACCAGTGGGAATGTGTGTCGGCTGTGGGGGGGGGGCAAGAACATGAATCATGGAACCATGGAAAAATATTTTCTAAAAAATTATTTTAAAAAAATCTTACTAAGGCAGATTATACCGAGATTTGGTTTGCCTGTTAAAATTGACTTGGACAAAGGTTCTCATTTCACCAATAATATTTTAAAACAAGTTTATGAAAATTTAGGAATCTCTGCAAAATGTACCTTATCATCCACAAAGATCAGGCCAAGTGGAAAAATAGAGAACTCAAAACAATGATTGGAAAACTTTGTACTGAGACACATTTAAAATGGCCAGACATCCTACCCTTACCTCTATTTTTTATCTGTACAAGACCCCGTGAAGACGTACATATTCCTCCTTATGAAATGTTGTACGGCCACTCACCACTACAAACAAAAACTTGCAAAACTGTCTATACTTCCATGTTAGGAGGAAACATTCAAATTTCATCTTATATTACTGCTTTGCAAACCAGATTAGGAGAACTACAAGATATGGGAATTTTAGTTCAAAATGGTCCTCTTGAATATTCATTACACAACATAAAGCCAGGTTATTCGGTATACATAAAAAAATTTGGCAAAACATCAGCCACACAGCAATCTTGGCTGGGTCCTAACACAGTAATTCTAGTTTCACCTTCTGCAATAAAAATATTAGAAAAAGATAGTTGGTTCCATTGTTCCAATGCTAAATTAGTTTCTAGGGATGAAGAAGAAAAAGTTCCAGAAGAAGAAAGAATTACAGAAGAAGACATAGAAATAGCTGAGAGATTATCATCAGTCAACATGGCTGCAGGCAAAAAGACCAGAGAAGAGGAAACAGAATCAGAAGAAGAGGACTGAAGATAGAAGACAATGTAGCAGAATTGCTGATAAGAATAACAGACTTTGTAAAAGAATCCAATACAGAGAGAAGAAAGAAGATTGATATGGACATTAATGTAAGAAAATGCATCATCAAATACTACACATTTTCCACTATAATTACAAACAACACTACACATAGTACTACAAGAAGTATGAAGACAAAATACAGACACATCAGTCAATAAGAGAGGAGAATCTGAAGATTTAGTAACTATTTCTTTGCATCCAACACACGTTTAACATACACTAGTCATAAATTGTTAATTAAAGGATTCATATGGAACACACATTTAGGAAAAATGGTACTGATTACAATCAATATTCACTTTAGTTTTATGAGATCTTACTTATATGGTGTAAAAAGGAAATTGAAAAAAAACCATCTAAAAGTGTATATATTTCTATGGACAAGGGAAATGTATCAAAACTACATTTCCCGTGATCCAACATGGTCCAACTGGTTTCCGTTTCCGACGTCTTGACGCAGGGGAGCGCTTAAATCTCGTGGGTTAGGAGGGAGTGGCTCTCTTTTGCCAGTAAGCTCTGATCTGGCTAATTCTATTTACACAATCCCCCCTGATGATCACTTGGGGTGACTAGGCACCCAATGATCATCAGGGGGGATTGTGTAAATAGAATTAGCCAGATCCCATTTAATAGTCAAAAATCTACTCGACCTAGGCGTGCTAATGATGTCACTCCCACCTCCCTTAGTGGGGAGGGGAGACGGGTTACCCACACGTGACAATAAGTAACAAATCAAGAATAAGGGACTGCCCTTTGGGCAGTCCAAATCAATGTAGAAACTGCCATTTGTCCATTTGAATTAGAGGTGGACCACAGGAAGTGATGAAAGACACATTCTCTTTAAGTAAGTTAGTGAACTTCCTGTAGAGTTAGTTGGCGTCTGGAACTGGAAGAAGAAGCATCTCCTGAGACCACAGACAGCTTACACTCTGTATTGTCACGTGGGTAAGTTAGGCTGGCTTCCTTGGCCTAGTTGGCCAATTCTAAACTCTGCCTATCCGGCTGTTGGGCCTTGCGGCTTACATCTTCATTTATTTAGACTTCTAACCTCCCTCTTCTCTTTATCCCTACTCACTTTCCTGATTGTAAATAAACTCCTCAACCCGATGCTGACTTGGGTCTGATTTAATTACGGAATCAACCTGAATTGTTGATTCCTGGCGGCCACATATTTTAAAGATATAAATATAATAACTAAATTTTAATTCTTACAATGGAAAGTTTTTGTTTTATAATATTCCATTCAGGTAACATCCAAAAAACATATAGGTCTTCACACAGATTTTAGTATTGTCTGAGGGAGGACATTTATCTTCCTGACAAATACATATGCATATTGTAATATACTTTGTAAATAAATATGTAATATATGTTGTATATAAACTTTGTGCCATAGTTTATAGATAACATACATAGAATAGAAAAAAATTGTGAAAATGTAAATAATGTACAGATTCTATATATTACATTGTGAATAGTTACAAAGTTGCAAAAGTTTTTATTAGATCTCTATATATTTATAGAATTGTATAAGAAATCATTTGTATATAGATATAAATATGTAAAGACTCCTAAATTAGCTATGTGAATAGTTACAATGTTATTTTAAAAAACCTTAGATTTAGAGGATAGGAAACATTTTCAGATATCTTTAATCAGTTTTGTTTTCTGTACTAGAATAAGGTTTAGCATAGAGAAAAATGTTTTATTCTGAATTGCACAACTAAGATTTTTAGATGCACATTGCATAAGCTACTTTGTTGTAAATTTCCCTTTATTATGCTATGGTTTTCTGTATTAGTTTTAGAGTGACAGTGTATTCTTTAAAACAACTAGTTTTCTAAAAGTTTTACATTTTGTGCTGCATTTTTAGAATTTTTTTATTGTATTCTTTAGCATTTGATATTTTGAATTATCTATTGTTGGTTTTTTGCAAATGTTTGAATGTTGTTTTTGCTTTCTGTAAAACAGCTTATTGTAATTCTCTATTTCCCTTTTTTCCTTATTGTATATCCCTAGAGTAAGTTAGTGAATAGGAGTAGGAAACATAGATAAGTTTACAGTAGGACTGTTTATTAATTTCAGTGAGTATAATAAGATAAGTTTACAATAAAGGGAATTTATATATTTACTAGTGATCATATGAGAAATTTGTCCTTAACAAATTTACTCAAATGATCAGAGGGAGGAAATGTAATGGGAAAAGGATAGAGATAGGATAAGATTTAAGAGAAGTGGAAGACTGTCTTTAAGGCACATACTAGGAACTCAAGGGAAAGGATTTTAGCAGGCAGAAGGCAGAGGAGGAACAGTTTGGAAGTGACAACTGCTAAAATGACTTGACTTCCTGTGGGAGGTAAAGGACTTCCTGTCCAGGAATGGTGGAGGAAAGGAGAGCTTATCAGATCTCATCTACCTCACATGACTGTGGAGAAGGAGTATAACTGTGATCCATCTTTGGAGGTGCTCTATTTAACTGGGAAAGATCTAGAAAAGGGTCTGACCATAACTGCTGTGCTTTTCAGAAGGTTTTATCTAAAAAAAATCCTGTTAGATCACCTTTGAGGTTTTACCTCAAGGGTCAGACCACTTGGGTGAACTTAGCCATTGGAGTTCATTCATAATGGTTTTTGAAGACAGCTTTAGGGGAATAAATCAAAACAACTACTAAGGCTCATAGATAGCTTTGTCAGTTTTGGGGATACAAACATGGAGTGAAGTTAGCCAAAAGAAACAGGAGGCTCCCTCTTCTGAGGGATGTAGTGGATTGTGAATAATTAGTTAGATCCCGTAGAGTTAGGGACCCCTGGTTCTGATCCTCAGTTTGTATTCCGTCTTAAAATAAAAGAAATACTGTTTATAACTATTGTCTCCAAGGCATTTGTGCAACTGGCCCAGTGAAAGAAAGTGATTCAGTTTCACTCTCACTAACTGGACGTTAGAATGCCCGGCTGGGTATTCAGTGGGATCCCTGAGTGGATCTACCACTATCCACATATGTGAGTATCTCTCTCCTTTTATTTTTAGATTTGAGAGTCAACTTCTCCATTCAGCTCTGGACTTTTCATCAGGAAGCTTTGAAAGTCTTCTATTTCATTGGATACTCATTTTTCCCCAGAAGAATTATGCTCAGTTTTCCTATGTAGATGACTTTTTGTGGAAGTCGTGGGTCCTTTGCCCTCTGGATATTCTAGGTCCTCAGATCCTTTAATGGAAAATCTGTTGAATCTTGTAATAGTCTAACTGTGGCTTCATGATATGGGAATTGGTTCTCTTTGACTGCTTCCAGCATTTTCTCCTTATCCTGGAAATTCTGAAATTTAGCTATAATATTCCTGGGGGTTATCCTTTGCAGTCTCGTTTAGGATTTATCCTCTGATTCTCAAATATCAAAAAAGGACAATTTTCCTTAATGATTTCTTGAAAGATGATGTCTGAGCCCTTTTTTTGATTCTGGCTTTCCAGCAGTCCAATAATTCCTAGACTCTCTTATGTTCCAGGTAGGCTGCTTTTCCAATGAGATCTAGTTCACATTTTCTTCCATTTGGTCAACCTTGGGTCTTTGATTGTTTTTGGAGTTTCCTGCTCTTGGAGTCCTTCCCTTTGCTTTGCCCAATTACAATTCTAATGACTGAGGCACTCTCCAAGGAGCAGCCTTAGCTCTGCCTTCCCCTCCGTAAAAGTGAAATTTGGGAAATGCCATCTAAAAGTATATATATTTTCTATGGACACGTGGAAATTATCAAACTATATTTCCCGTGGTCCAATGGGTTTCCGTTTCCAGTTCTTTGGGCGTGGGGACGCCTACGTCTCCACACAGAACAGTTTAAATCTCCTGGGTTAGGGGGGAGTGGTCTCTTGGCCAGCAGACTCGGGAAGAGGCAGGAGACAATAATGGCGAGGGCGGCAATTTTGAATTCTTACAAGCGCGTGGACTAATGACTTTATCTATCAGCATGGATTTAATTAAAATACTAATTTATATATTTATACCAGCCTTTATCATTTTTTATCCTTATACCTCCCAGTTCTGAGCTGTTCTATCTGCCCTGTGGGCCCTCTCCAGACAACCATACTCTGACACCTACAGAGGTGGTTAGGTGGCCTTCTAGCCACCATCTCCAAGTTTTGACATCATTTGGGGAGGCTGCCAGAGCCAGGAGGTGATGTTCAATCTCCTGAAAATGTGACACTGGCCAAGGGCAGTCTGCAAGGTTGGCCTTGTGTGGAGAAAAAAAGAATTAATTTGTTCTTCTCAGGTGGGATTCCATTATAGACACAATTAGAGAAGGAAACCCTGTTTAGGATTTCAGAATAACCTCTCAAGGACATTCTGTTTTTGCTACTGGCCCAGTGAGTTGAGAGGCCTTTTATCTCAAGAAAGCAAACCATGAGGCTATCCTACCACCTTCTCTCCTCTGACCCATAGGAGACAGAAGAGTCCCTCCTGAGGACATTACTATCTCTTTCCCCAAGGCCTGATGGAGCTCATGCTATGTAATTTATTGTTTTCTTATTGGGTAGACTTTGGGTCTGTATTAAATCTTAGGATGTAATTACCTTCCCTATCTCTTTTAACCAGATCTATTTTTACTTTGGCTCTGTCAGAAATCATGATTGCAACTCCTACCTTCTTTTTCTCAGTTGAAGCCCAAAAAATTTGCTGCAGCCCTTTATTTTTGCTCTAAGTATGTCTGCCTGTCTCATGTGTGTTTCTTGTAGACAACATATGGTAGGATTTGGGTTTCAAATCCACTCTGCTATTTGATTCAGTTTTATGGGAGAGTTCATCCCATTCACATTCAGAGTTATAATTATCAACTGTGTATTTCCAGACATTTTGATTCTATCTCCTTGTCCTGGCTTTCTTCTTTCACTATTTCCTTCTATACCAGAGTTTTGTTTTTAATCAGTTCCCCTAATCCCCTCTCTTATTTTACTTCCCTTTCTCCCTTCTCCCTTCTTATTCCCCTCTTATTCTTCTTTAGGGTCTTTTTAAGCTACTCCCCCCCCTCTCCCTCCCAGTGTTGCTTCCCTCCCCATCAGTCCTTTTGTTACCCTTCTACTTTTCTATAGGGTGCAAATCAATTCTCTGCCCCAATGGATCTAATTGTTCTTCCCTCTTTAAGTTAATTTCAATGCACTTAAGTATTAATTATTTCGTCTCTCCTATCTCTTTACCCTTCCAGTTTGTTGATCTTCTCCCCTGTTCTCCCCACACGCTTCTTTATGGAATATAAATTTACTCCATTTTGTCTGTTTTCCCATTTTTCTTAATATTATCTCCTCTTATCCCCCTTGAGCTTTGTATATATTTATACATACACACACACACACACACACACACACACATATATATATATACATATACATATATATATACATATACATATATATACATACAGATATCTTTACATTTCATCCTACACAGTTTGTCACTGTTCCCACTAAGTAAAAGTCTTCTAGTTACCCTGTTGATAATTACAATTCTTAGTATATACCAATACCATCTTTTCTTCTAGGGATACAAATCGATTGAACTTATTGGGTCCCTTAAAGAAAAGTTTCCCACCCACCCACCCCACTCTTTTAATTACCTTATGTTGATTCTCTTGGGTTCTGTGTTTGGGCAGCAAATTCTCTGTTTTAGTCCAGTTTTTTCTTTATGAATGCTTGGAAGTCTTCAATTTTATTGAATTACCATACTTTCCCCTGCAAAAATATAGTCACTTTTTTTTTTAATTTTAAACCCTTAACTTCTGTGCATTGACTCATAGGTGGAAGAGTGGTAAGGGTAGGCAATGGGGGTCAAGTGACTTGCCCAGGGTCACACAGCTGGGAAGTGTCTGAGGCGGGACTTGAACCTAGGACCTCCCGTCTCTAGGCCTGGCTCTCAATCCACTGAGCTACCCAGCTGCCCCCAAAAATATAGTCACTTTTGCTGGATAGTTGATTCTTGGTTGTAGACCCAGTTGTCTTGATTTTAGAATATTATGTTCCACACCTTCTGGTTCTTCAATGTAGTTGCAGCCAGGTCCTGTGTTATCCTAACTGTGGTTCCCTGGTATCTGAATGACTTCTTAGCAGCTTGTACTATTTTTTTCCTTGGTCTGGTAATTTTTGAATTTGGCTATAATATTCCTGGAAGTTGTCAGTTGTGGATTAAATGTAGGAGGTGATCTGTGGATTCTTTCCATTTCCACTTTTCCCTCTTGGTTGAGAATATCAGAGCAGTTTTCTTGGATAATTTCTGGTAGGATGATGTCCAAACTTTTTCTTTTGTCATGATGTTCCAGTAAACTAATAATTCTTAAATTGTCCCTTTGAGATCTGTTCTCCAGATCCTTGTTTGTATCAATGAGGTGTTTCATAGTCTCCTTAAATTTTTCATTTTGTAAATTTTGCTTTACATATTCTTGCTGCCTTGTGAAGTCATTTGCTTCTAGGTGTTGAGTTCTATTTTTTTAAAGACTGAATTTCATCCCTGGATTTTTGGTCATCCTTCTCCTTCTGGTCTGATTTTCTTTGTAGATCATCTTTTGTCTTCTTTGCTTCGTTTTTGAGCTGGTCAATTTTGGCTTTTTTTTAAAATAACTTTTTATTTTTAGAAAAATTTCCACGGTTACATAATTCATATTTTTACTTTACTATTCACCACCCATTCAACCCCGCTCCCCATCAGCCATAGTCAAGACTTATTTACATATTATTGATAGTTACATTGGTGTGGTCTTTTCCGGTCCACATCCCCAATCATGTCCTCCTCAACCCAAGTGTTCAAGCAGTTGTTTTTCTTCTGTGTTTCCACTCCTGTAGTTCTTCCTCTGAATGTGGGTAGTGTTCTTTTCCATAAATCCCTCAGAATTCTCTTGGGTCATTGCATTGCTGCTAGTACAGAAGTCCATTACATTAGATTTTACCACAGCGTATTCGTCTCTGTGTACAATGTTCTTCTGCCTCTACTCCTTTCACTCTGCATCAATTCCTGGAGGTTATTCAAATTCATATAGAATTCCTCCAGTTTCTTATTCCTTTGAGCACAATAGTATTCCATCATCAACATATACCACAATTTGTTCAGCCATTCCCCAATTGAAGGGCATCCCTTGCTTTCCAGTTTTTTGCCACCACAAAAAGTGTAGCTATAAATATTTTTGTGCAAGTCTGTTTATCTATGATCTCTTTGGGGGTACAATCAGAGCAATGGTATGGCTGGATCACAGGGCAGGCATTCTTTTATTGCTTTTTGGGCATACTTCCAAATTACCATCCAGAATGGTTGGATCAGTTCACAACTCCACCAGCAGTGCATTAACGTTCCAATTTGGCCACATCCCCTCCAACATTCATTACTCTCCCCTGCTATCATTTTAGCCAGTCTGCTAGGTTTGAGGTGATACCTCAGAGTTGTTTTCATTTGCATTTCTCTAATTATTAGAGATTTAGAACACTTTCTCATGTGTTTATTGATACTTTTGATTTCTTTATCTGAAAATTGCCTATTCATGTCCCTTACCCATTTATCAATTGGAGAATGGCTTGATTTTTATACAATTGATTTAGCTCCCTGTATATTTGAGTACTTAGACCTCTGTCAGAATTTATTGTTATAAAGATTTTTTCCCAATTTGTTGTTTCCCTTCTGATTTTGGTTGGATTGTTTTTGTTTGTACAAAAACTTTTTAATTTAATATAATCAAAATTATTTATTTTATATTTTATAACTTTAACTCTTGCTTGGTTTTAAAATCTTTCCTTTCCCAGAGATCTGAAAACTATACTATATTTTGTGTTAACCTAATTTACTTACAGTTTCTTCCTTTATATTTAAGTCGTTCACCCATTCTGAATTTATCTTGGTGTAGGGTGTGAGATGTTGATCTAAACATAATCTCTTGCATATTGTTTTCCAATTTTCCCAACAGTTTTTGTCAAATAGTGGATTTTTGTCCCAAAAGTTGGGCTCTTTGGGTTTTTCATACACTGTTTTGCTGATGTCATGTACTCCAAATCTATTCCACTGATCCTCCCTTCAATCTCTTAGCCAGTACCATATTGTTTTGATGACTGATGCTTTATTTATTATTTTATTTATTTTTTATTATTATATTCCTCTTGACTCCTTAGGAGCATAGGGCCACAACCATCTCACGCCAGCAGACTCTGTTCTGGGCAACTTCCCCCAGCTGGGCCCATGTCATTCCAACTGTTTTTGTTTCATTTTTGGTAGATCTTCGCCAGGTCTGTTTTGGTCTTCCAACTTTCCTCCTCCCTGTAGGGTTCCAGCTCAATGCTTGTCTGGCTACGTTGTCTTCTGGTTTTCGTAGCGTATGTCCTATCCATCTCCACTTATGTTTCTTTATGTCCTGACTAATGGGATACTGGATTGTTCTTTCCCAGAGACTAGCATTGGAGATCTTTTCAGGCCATCTGATGTTCAAGATGTAGCATAGACATTTGTTAACAAAGACTTGGAGTTTGTTGGTGTTGACTTTCGTTACTCTCCAGCTTTCTGATCCATATAGGAGGGCAGCCTTTACGTTGGTATTGAAGATTCAGAGCTTAGTGACGAGGGACAGTGCTTTGGAGATCCAGACAGACCGTAAGGTGTTAGATGCCTGTCTGGCTTTGTTGATTCGGTTTCTGATGTCCTCATCTGCTCTGCTGTCCTTACTGACTATGCTACCCAAATAGGTGAAGTGGTCTGTCTCCTTGATGTTTTCTCCCTGTAGTTGGATTGGCAGGTCCTGTCAGCTGTTTACTGTGATCACCTCGCTCTTCTTCTTGTTGATCTTCAGACCTGTCTTCTCCACTTCTTCAGAGAGACGTGCAAGTTTGGCTTGCACATCCAGCTGCTTGTGAGAAAGGAGACAGATGTCATCCGCGAAGTCAAGGTCCTCAAGCTGTTTAGTATGAGTTCATTGAATGCCCGTATTGTTGTCCTTGGTAATTCTTCTCATGATCCAATCTATGACCATCAAGAAGATAAGGGGCAAAAGCATGCAACCTTGTTTCACTCCGGCCTTCACTGTGAAGGGAGCCATCAGTTTCCCATTATGGATGACCTGGCAGGTAAAGTCTTCATATAACCGCTGGATGATGTTGATGA
>NW_025370715.1:4272-5145 GCF_016433145.1 Gracilinanus agilis | reverse complement strand
CGCCGCTCAGGACCCCAAAAAATCATATAGAGGCATGGCCCCCTATATGAATGGCGCCTAACGTGAGGACTTTCTGAGCAGTGCGAATACCTTTTCCCCCCAAGCCAAAGCGCTTCCCAAATTCAGGTGGCTAGGAGACTCATCCCCCCCGGTTTCGCTGCTGGCTCACAGAGAGGAGAACGTGAGGGATTCGAGGTGAGTAACTTTTATCTTTTATCTTTTCAATTTAAGACAAACAAACACCATGGGGCACAGTGAATCAAAGGAAAGAATTCTTTTTATTGCTATAACTGATTATACCCTCAGGAAATGGGGGGCAAAAATTAGTAAAGAACAGCTCACTAAATTTCTTGATCTTATTAAAAATTGTAGCCCATGGATTCCCTTAGAATTCTGGCAAAAAGTTGGCAATGATTTGAAAACTTATTGTATTGAGCATGGACTAGAACAAGTGCCAGTAAAAGTTTCGTCTGCTGAAAAAACAATTTTGTTATCTGGTCAAAATGCAGAGAATGAAATCTTTAAGGTTTCAATGTTAGAATCAGAGGAGGAGGAAAAGGCTCCTTGTAAATCAAACTGGAACTTTAAAATTCGAAGGAAAAAGCCACAAGCAGCAGACCCTCCCCCACCTAAAAACCTCTCTTCCAAAGAGGAAAGAGAGATAACAGCAGAGGAGCCTCTGCTGCTTGAAGCTCCAATTCCACAGCCCCAGCCCCAGAATATAGGGTTTAAAGGGGCAATAAAAAAGGCTCAGAAGGATGGAGACACGTCGTTCTGTTTCCCAATTATTTTTAGAGCAGATGAATTGGATGATGATGAAGAAGTAGCTCCTACATGGGAGCCTCTTCCCTACAAAGTGTTAAAAGAAATTAA
>NW_025370715.1:0-4184 GCF_016433145.1 Gracilinanus agilis | reverse complement strand
ATAGCAAAATATTCCCTTTCTGCAGGAGACTACCTCTTTTGGAAATCAGAATTTGATGGGGTGGCAAAACAGAAGGCAGCCATTAATAAAAAACAGGGCATCAGAGTTACTAAAGAAATGTTACTTGGAATAGATGAATGGGAATTACATGCTGATCAGCTTAATTTACCTAGAGAAGCTCTAATTCAATGTACAAGGTGTGCCTTAGAGGCTTGGAAAAGGATCCCAGCAACTAAGAAACTGTCCACAGGTTTGGCTGAGATTAGACAAGGATCAGAGGAAAGATACTCAGATTTTGTAGAAAGGTTAAATCAAGAAGTAACAAAATATACAAATGATGAATATTCAATCCGGATAATAGTCCAAAAGTTTGCCTATGACAATGCCAATAAGGTGTGTCAGAGCATGCTTCAAAATATTAAAGAATCTGGGACTATTGATGACTACTTGAAAGCTTGTGAGGACTTTACTCCAGCATATATGCAGGGTATAGTCATCGCAGCAGCCCTGAAAGGAAAAACATATTCTGAAATGATTAAGGGCTCAAAGGCTGCAAAAGACTCTTGTTCCAATGCCCCTAACTCTTTGTGTCCCAGATGTGAGAAAGGTTACCACTGGAAGAAAAATTGTAATTCCAAATTCCATCGAAATGGTTACAGATTACCTGATAAGAGATTTCAGGGAAGATGGAAAGGAGGCCAACCACTGGCCCCACTAATGACTAAATTTAGTCCAAGAATTCATCCTGGCTTAGCCAGTTCCTTGCTAGAGTTAATCAGTTTTCTGAATAATAAACTTTCTTTTTTCTCCAGATTTCTTTAGCCACGTAAGATGTGATTTATTGATCTTTGATAGGATGTCTTATATTTGTTAGAGTATGCGTGAAATGCCCAGGAAAAATGTTTTTGAACAGTCTGTGTGTCTATATGTTGTGTTTATGTGTCTCTAATCTGTTTGTAATAGTTTTGTTTGTCTGTGATCACAATGGATTTTTGGAGAAAATAAATCTCTCTCTCTTTCTCATTCATTCCGGAGGAATGGGAAAGACAGACAGAGGAATTTGAGAAATTCAGAAAAATAACATCTCCAATGGATTTCTGAGTGTTTTAAACTCTAAAAAATTTAATTGATTAAAAGAAATCATATTCTCTGCTCTCATTAAGGCGAGAATCAACAAGATAATTTGTCTACTTTTCTTCTTCCATTTCTTACTGGCCATAAGAAAGGGAACAAAGAAATCATAAGACAATAAAAGGGGACAGATTTGATCCCACCATCAAATTCTATTAACAGGTTAAATACTGAGATATATATTTAGTCAAATTTAAGAAGGATTCTAAATGCAATCTAAGAAAATTTTTATTCAGACAGAAAAAGCAATGATTCTGAACTGTGTACTGAGGTATAGAAGTGCAATTTAAAACTTTCTTAGCTAATCAGAATCATCAATTCACCTAAATGCTTAACCGAGAGTGGTAAAAACCTTTTGGACTGCCACAAGTTTAATCTACCATTAATCACACTGATGTTAGTAAAAATCTTAACATAAATTATTAGAACAATACCATTGGCTTATATTTTGTAATTAGATACCTTTGAACAGAGAATGGTTCATGAGAAAAATTTAAGCTAAAATTGAATCATCTATGCTGCCTCAGTTTAGCAAGAAAAAATTTTTGGAAAGTCACAAAACATAGCTCCTTTTTCTCAAAACTCACAGCCCTTTCTCAAATTCATTAGTATGCATGTTTGCTAAGAATTTGAATAGATACTGATGGTATAGTATAACTTTATTGACTAACAGTTAAAAAATGGAATTTCAGTTAATTTTACTTGTGCACAAAAATTATATTGAAGAAGTTATTTATTAAGACTTGCAGTGTGTAAAGTACAGGTTTAAATAATCAAATTTGCCAAAAATGCTTATCAAACTGAATTTGAGGATTGTAAAATAGAAGGGTAAAGCTTATAAGGATACTAGTTCATGATTTAAAAGAAATATTTAATCAGGTATGTGGATTTGTCCTAAGGTATAGAGAGGCCAGACTACAGGTTTTATTCTTCTTTAAGCAGAGGTCTGAAAGAATAATTAGTATATATCTATAGGAAACATTGTTAGGAAGTTTTAATTAGGGTCAATTTGGACGTAGTGAAGTTTAAATTAATATTCATTTGGAAGTGATAAATCATCAAGGTTTTAAAATAATCATGCACATTTTATAAATGCAATAACTAAAGAGTTAAAGAGCACAGCCCCTTGAAAAGCTGCTGCAGCCTTTGACAGGTTTCAAAAGTAATTCAACCCCTTCTACACATAGGAGGGAGAGGCTCTGACTATAAATATTTTCAGCAACAGTTTTTACTAACTCAAACTCAGTAAAGGGAAACAATTAATAAGAAGCTAATGTTAATTTTGTAACTTACAGAAATCTGGCTCAACTTCAGTAGTTATCTCTGTTTCAATTAATATCAGAATATGCAAAAAATTATTATTGTGATAACTTTAATCTAATCTTTAAGGTATTAGATCCTAGCCAAATTATGTCACCTATGTTCACTATTTCACTAGTTCTTAAAGATTAATTGAATAGATTGGGATTAGAATTGAGATTATAATCTAAGAGTCAAAGGTATTAGGAAAAAGACAATTCAAATATTATTAATCTGTTATTATAAAATATTATTGAAAATTCACATACATTATAACACAAGAAATTAATTTGTATTCTCATAATATTTGTGATTTGTAGTAGTGCATTCAAATCCAGAATATAAAATCATAATAAAATGTATAACCCTCATAACAATTTGATATCATTGTTAATATGTACTTGATTGTGATGGCATTAATATTATTATAATGTCTTTTACTTTGTAGTGATATTGATGCAATTAAAACTAATTAACAAAATTGTCAATATTATAACATATTATAATGAAGAATGCATTTAACTAGAAATACTGATCATCTCAGTAATCATAAGGGACCTGAAATAAAACAATTATTTGCAAATGTAAAAATATTCCAAAGTACCTGGTTGCAAATTTTGAAATTTTTAAAATCAATAACCTTTGAAAAGTAATTTTATATCAAGATCAAAACATGTAAAAATTACAAGTACAATAATTTAAATAGTAAAAAAAAAAAAACTGCTAGTGAGGAAAGGAATTTTCCTTACTTCTAACAAACTTATTAACCCCTTCCTTAAAGTAAATTTAGAACCTAAAGGGGTAATTAGTAGCCTTATTGAATTATGATGCGATGTAGACAATAATGTTGCAAGCAAGCAAAGCTATTACTAATATTGGGTTTTAAGGAAATTGTTATTGAATGTTATCAAATCATGTACCTTACCTTGTGAAAATTGAAAACATATGTTGAAATGTAAACTATGTGTAAAAGCTATTTGTTAAACATTGATCATGCCTATTTGCAATAATATATGATTTGTATTATGAACAAAAAGTTTTAAGTAAACTATCACAATAAGTTAAGGGACTAACCAGCCCCTGCCTCAACCCTCTCTAATCAAGAGAACAGTAATGAAAACTTAATTCCAAGCAAAGTTGTTCACTTTTTTTCTATAATTACTGGAAAGAATTACTAGATAATTTATTCATTGAGAAATTGTTGAAAAAATTTGTTTATCATATTTTGTAACATTATAATTTTTCATTGTGCATGTAAATCTTGGAAACCTTACAAATTTTATTGTAATAATTACTGTTTAAGGTAAAAGTCATTGGATTTGCAATTGATATTACTCATTTATGGATCATTGAATTGGATTCACCATTCAAAAGAATGATATCACTGATAAATAACCTCTGACTCTCACCTCAAGTCAAACAATGTTATACTCCCTTCCCTCCTTTTTCCTTATTCAAAGCAAAGTGATATAAAAAAAATTGAAGCCCCAGAAATTCGAATATGTAAAGCAAGGCAATATGTTCCACTGTTTACTTATGAAACTGGTACCCATCCCAAGTGTTGTTTCAGTGAAAGTTAGTTTGAACCTCTTATAAATTAATATTTTTGTATAACTTCTGACCATCAATTTGAATAACTAATTACAAATACAAAGAAACAAATAATACCACAGAATTGTAATATGGGGATCGAGGTTTTATTCATACAGGAAATGGATCTGAGTTTTGGGTAAAAGACATTTCACTAAATCTAA
>NW_025370713.1:859-1381 GCF_016433145.1 Gracilinanus agilis | reverse complement strand
ATGGTTACATGATTCATGCTCCTCCTTTCCCCTTCAACCCCCCCCCCTGCACCCCCCACTACGCATGCGCTTTTCCACTAGTTTTGTCATGTGTCCTTGATCAAGACCAATTTCCAAATTGTTGGTAGTTGCATTGGTGTGGTAGTTTCGAGTCCACATCCCCAATCATGTCCACCCCAACCCATGCGTTCAAGCAGTTTTTTTTTTTTTAATTGTTTACCATTATTTTTTTTTAATTTTTTTTAACATTTATTAATATTCATTTTTAACATGGTTACATGATTCATGCTCCTCCTTTCCCTTTCAACACCCCCCCCACACACCCCCTACCCATGGCCAGTGCGCATTTCCACTAGTTTTGTCATGTGTCCTTGATCAAGACCAATTTCCAAATTGTTGGTAGTTGCATTGGTGTGGTAGTTTCGAGTCTACACCCTCAATCATGTCCACCCCGACCCATGCGTTCATGCAGTTGTTTTTCCTATATGTTTCCTCTCCTGCAGTCCCTCCTCTGAATGTGGG
>NW_025370713.1:0-842 GCF_016433145.1 Gracilinanus agilis | reverse complement strand
TTGTCCTGGGTCATTGTATTGCTGCTGGTACAGAGGTCCATTACATTAGATTTTACCACAGAATGTCAGTCTCTGTGTACAGAGTTCTTCTGGCTCTGCTCCTTTCACTCTGCATCAGTTCCCGGAGGTCTCTCCAGTTCGCCTGGAACTCCTCCAGTTTATTATTCCTTTTAGCACAATAGTATTCCATCACCCGCATATACCACAGTTTGTTCAGCCATTCCCCAATTGAAGGACATACCCTCCTTTTCCAATTTGTTGCCACCACAAAAAGCGCAGCTATGAATATTTTCGTACAAGTCTGTTTATCTATGATCTCTTTGGGGTACAAACCCAGTAATGGTATGGCTGGGTCAAAGGGCAGGCATTCTTTTATAGCCCTTTGAGCATGATTCCAAATTGCCAGCCAGAATGGCTGGATCAGTTCACAGCTCCACCAGCAATGCATTAATGTCCCAATTTTGCCACATCCCCTCCAGCATTCATTACTCTCCCCTTCTTTCATTTTAGCCAATCTGCTAGGTGTGAGGTGATACCTCAGAGTTGTTTTGATTTGCATTTCTCTAATTATTAGAGATTTGGAACACTTTCTCATGTGCTTATTGATACTTTTGATTTCTTTACCTGAAAATTGCCTATTCATGTCTCTTGCCCATTTATCAATTGGGGAATGGCTTGGTGTTTTATACAATTGCTTTAACTCCTTGTATATTTGAGTGATTAGACCCCTGTCAGAGTTTTTCGTTATAAAGATTTTTTCCCAATTTGTTGTTTCCCTTCTGATTTTGACTATATTGTTTTTGTTTGTACAAAAACTTTTTAGTTTAAAATAGTCAAAGCCA
>NW_025370712.1:0-1308 GCF_016433145.1 Gracilinanus agilis | reverse complement strand
GGGAGAGGGAGAGGGAGAGGGAGTGAGTGTGTGTATTAAAGGTCTCTGTTTGTAATATATAGAGGAGGATAAGAAGGAGGAAGGAAAATATGATTAGGAGTAGGGATAATAAGTACTGTATTGTTAACTTTCAAATCCACTATATCTCATTTCATTTTCATTTTATTTGTGAGGAAACTGATACCAATAGCAATTAACTTTTTACATGATCAATTTATATAATTAAACTTTTTAAATTATTTTGGTTAAAGGAAAAGAATAAAATTTTCTCCAGTCTTTGAGGTCCTTCAGCTAGCCAAAGTCAGAAGTTGGAATAGAATACAGTTGTTCTTCCTCCTAGACTTGAACTCTTTCCATCAATATCTTAAATCATAAACAACACTTAGAGAATATCCACATAAGAGCAAAGACAGAGAAGTGTGACTATGACCCAGTGAAATGGTGACATGTATTTGAACTCTTATTATTTGAAGTTTTTTTATGTAAAATGTAGTCATTGTTTTTTGCCCAGTGGAAATATGCAGTGTAAACTCAAATAGTGTGAGCACTTCATTGAATTCATTATTTGCATTGAGACCTAGCTATAGTCTCATAAAAACCTCTTTGCCCTGGGAATTCATTCCAGCTCTGGATTTCTCACACTTCAAGGATACTCTACCCTGGTGACCTCTTCCTCTGATTAGCTGGTTCTTCCCCAAACCTGCATTTTAAGAGCAACCAGGACAGCTATATCTTCATTCCTCTCTGGGCTCCACTTTCAGTTTTTGGACTTTTCTTCTAATTGCATTCTTCTAATGCAGCTTCTTTTTTATGTGTCAACCTCTCCCATTAGAATGTAAGCTCCTTGAAGGCAGGCAGTTTTCCTCTTTCTGGTACTTGCAAAGTATCTGGTAAATAATAAGCACTGAATACTAATGCTTTTTGTCTTGCTTGTTGACTTAAATTAGTTCATTAATTGAAAAAAATATGTGATGATTTATAGCTACTGTGGACTCAGTAATGTCTTCAAATGAATATGTATTTTATTCATTTTAACATATACTCTATCTACAAGAAGCATGTTGTAAGATTTAAATTAATATCCAGTAACTCCTAGTACTATATTTATAAAGTTTATTAATAATCACTTGAAGTAGAAAGAAAATAAATGAAAAGAAATAGAAGTTCAAGCCTAATTATCTAAGGAAAAGTAAATCCACATGAATATGTTCTCCTGCCTAGCCAAAAAGCCCACTTCCGCAGCTGCAGCTGCAATGGGGGGGGGGAGAGAGAGAGAGAGAGAGAGAGAGAGAGAGAGAGAGAGAGAAA
>NW_025370711.1:60-7450 GCF_016433145.1 Gracilinanus agilis | reverse complement strand
ATAAATTATAAATAAATATAATTATAATTATAAAATGATAAATAAAAATAAAAATTATTAATAAAAGTATGTTTTGAGGTTATAGCTTTGAGCCAGCTTTAGTATCAAAAGACCCTACTTTTAAAGATCTTGTTTTTACCTTAAAAGTTAATAGGTAAGATAGTGTCTTTTAGTCTAGAGACAGTGAGTAGCCAGCATTTTTCTCAGATTTTGAGTGAACTATCATGCATTTACTGTATGTATGAAACTCTAGAACAGGGGTCGGCAACCTTTTAGGCTGTGAGAGCCATAAATGCCACATTTTTAAAAATGTAATTTTGTGAGAGCTGTACAGTGCTCACAGTGTGCGCTCCTGTAACAGTGCCTGAAAAAAAATTGACTTTATGGCTCCTGCAGAAAGAGCCATATCTGGCCCTCAAAAGAGCCAGATATAGCTCGAGAGCCATACGTTGCTGACCCCTGCTATAGAATGTGATTGTTCTTAAATGCTAATGATTTATTTCAGCTCCAGAATGGATTTAAACTAGAAAGGATGGATAAGATAAGACTTTATATGTTCTTGTCAATTATTATTGTGACAACATGAGAAAAATAATAATAACTTAGCTCTAAACCAGTGGTTTCCAAACTTTTTTGGCCTACTGCCCCCTTTCTAGAAAAAATATTACTTAGCGCCCCCTGGAAATTGTGAAACTATTTATTGAACTCAGAATAGAATGTAATACAAAAAAAGTGTGGCTATCATTGCCTCCCCCCCCCCCGATTGCTACAGCACCCACCAGGGGGCGGTAGTGCCCACTTTGGGAATCACTGCTCTAAACAGTGATCAGCAACATTTGCTATTTGAGGTAAAATATCTTTGGATTTTAATTTGATATCATTTGAGGTTTTATTTTAGATATGATTGTCTGAATTGTAATAAAGGTAACAATCCTACATTTAAGGTAAATGCTATGTAGTACTTAACAAGAATTTGGTCTGAGAACTACTACAAGTATTTATCTGTGCCTGGGAAAATGGAAGTAGCAACTTTGTATAGGCGATGGTAGAATCCTCTTCACTTAGTTTCCCCATTATGCTATTTCTTTTTTGAAGGCAATTTTCCTACTTGGGTGAAAATTTTTGCCTCATTTTGAGACTAGCTATAACTGAAGTCTGAAACTGAATAACATGGATCTTTGCTGTATGATTGGTTGTTCCAGAATAAAGGACTTTTACCTAGAATCAAATAGACCTAAGGAAGCTTTATGTTGCTCAGATCAATCTGTGCCCTTAAAGGAAGGGACAGCCTCAATATTGTCATAATCATGTCCTTAATTTTTTCTTTCATAGAAAATTTCTGTAACTAGTGCAGGTGAACTGTAAAAGCTTTTTTAAAAAATGAATTTAATTCTTACAATACTTAAACATTTCTGAGTTAATATAATGGGATGCAAATTTGAAAGAGCTTAGTATTTTTTATCTGAATTTTTGGCCAATTTCTTATCCTAAGCAACTAGGTAAAAGAGTTCTTAGGCTTGCCATTCATTATCTTGTTAATGATTATTGTTATGTAGAGGATGGCAGCATGGAATCCCTGCAAAATACAGGGTCAGCCTCACCCAGAATTCCAGGGGACCCCCCCCTGGAGAAGTTTGGGGTGAGGGGACAGTTGAGAAGGGTTGGGTCAGTTGCTTTCTGGGGGTTGAGGTGAGCGGATCACTGCTTACTGCTCCTGACTTGGGGGTTCACCTGAGAGGGCCATTGTGGCAAAAGCCATTGTGGTTTTTACTCAGGAATTAGCCTGCTTAGTAGGGTTGGCTTTTACCAATATCAATACAACAAATATTTAGAGATATAGAGATTAGAAATATTCATTATTAACAAGAGAGTCAATTTAGCCAAGTGCCTTCACCCCCTCCTGAGGGGGGGAAGGGCAGCTTCAACCTAACAGATCAGGGTTACCCTTTCCTTATTTAAAACCTAATTACCCCCTCTAGCTTTTCCTTTTCCTTCTTAATATAAGCTTTACCTACAATATCTGTGCCTGGGAATTATTTGGGGATACGCACAGCTCATAGTTATCACCTAGCTTGAATCCTCTCAGCTGCCAGTTTTAAGAAGATCAGATTCATCTCAGACCTCAACATTTAGATAACTAGCTTCTACTTATTCCTCTATCAGACCTGTGAGGAATATAAGTTAAAGAAAAGGGGAACATCATTAGAGTTCAGCCTCAACAGACCTTGCTAGAAGTACCTCAAATTGTCTCCATTTTCCAACTGAAACCTCAACTGCTTGGTGGGAGGGGTTTGAGAGCCAGGAGTGTCTAACCCCCTCCCTTCTCACTGAAGCTTGTCAGTCAGTGTCTGTGTGAAGAAGTGACTTGAAGGTTACTGGCCCTGGCATAATTATTTGCTTCTCCAAAATATTTGTTATTTATCAACAAAACATTATGCATTTATATTGTTGTATCAAGTGTACATATCACCTCTTTTCTAAATATGATTCTACCCTCCCCTCTCCCCCGCCACATACACAATCAAATGGAGAGTAGGACAACAGGACAAAGATATAATAGATTCTCAAAATCAGATTAATGATTTTTATATATAAAATTGCATTTATAATTATAAATATGAAATTTTAAATCATGCTTTTCCTGCTTGGCAATCTTTGACAATATTAAGGGATAGAAGGATTAATTTTATAACTCAGGCCCTCATAGGCCCTTTAAAAAATTCCTCCTTAGGGGATAGCTGGATGGCTCAATGGTTTGAGAGCCAGAACTGGAGATGGGAGGTTCTGGGTTGAAAACTGGCCTCATACTCTTCCTAGTTGTGTGACTCTGGGCAAGTCACTTAACCCCCATTGCCTAGCCCCTTATTGCTCTTCTGCCTTGGAACCAATAATCAGTATTGATTCTAAGATAGAAGGTAAGGGTTTGGAAAAAAAATTCCTCCTTGAACTTATAGATCATCCATGCCAGTGGAACAAGTGATATGTAAAAACTGAAATTCTCTTTACTCTCAGGGGAATTATGGGTTCCTAATTTGATATTCTTATATTAGCTCTGTTGTTAATAAGATTAGCTCCATGAAGCTTGAGCTCATTTTTAAAATAATTTTTTATTTTTAGAAAAACTTTTCATGGTTACATAATTCATGTTTTTACTTTACCCGTCACCCCCTCAATCCCACCCCCCCCCACACCCGCCATAGCTAACTCACATTTCCACTGGTTTTAACATGTGTGGTCAGTCAAGTCTCGTTTACATATTATTGATAGTTACATTGGTGTGGTCTTTTCGGGTCTACATCCCCAATCCTGTCCTCATCAACCCAAGTGTTCAAGCAGTTGTTTTTCTTCTGTGTTTCCACTCCTGTAGTTCTTCCTCTGAATGTGGGTAGTGTTCTTTTCCATAAATCCCTCAGAATTGTCCTGGGTCACTGCATTACTACTAGTACAGAAGTCCATTACATTCTATTTTACCACAGCGTGTTGATCTCTGTGCACAATGTTCTTTTGGCTCTGCTTCTTTCACTCTGCATCAATTCCTGGAGGTCTTTCCAGTTCACATGGAATTCCTCCAGTTTATTATTCCTTTGAGCACAATAGTATTCCATCACCAACATATACCACAATTTGTTCAGCTATTTCCCAATTGAAGGGCATACCCTTGCTTTCCAGTTTTTTGCCACCACAAAGAGCGCAGCTATAAATATTTTTGTGCAAGTCTGTTTATCTATGATCTCTTTGGGGTACAATCCCAGCAATGGTATGGCTGGATCAAAGGGCAGGCAGTCTTTTATAGCCCTTTGGGCATAGTTCCAAATTGCAATCCAGAATGGTTGGATCAGTTCACAACTCCACCAGCAGTGCATTAATGTCCCAATTTTTCCACATCCCCTCCAACATTCATTACTCTCCCCTGCTATCATTTTAGCCAATCTGCTAGGTGGTACCTCAGAGTTGTTTTCATTTGCATGTCTCTAATTATTAGAGATTTAGATCACTTTCTCATGTGCTTATTGATTCTTTTGATTTCTTTATCTGAAAATTGCTTATTCATGTCCCTTGCCCATTTATCAATTGGGGAATGGCTTGATCTTTTTATACAATTGATTTAGCTCCTTGTATATTTGAGGATTAGACCTCTGTCAGAATTTTTTGTTATAAAGATTTTTTCCCAGTTTGTTGTTTCCCTTCTGATTTTGGTTGCATTGTTTTTGTATGTACAAAAACTTTTTAATTTAATATAATCAAAATTGTTTATTTTACATTTTGTTATTTTCTCTAACTCTTGCTTGGTTTTAAAATCTTTCCTTTCTGAGAGATCTGATAAGTATACTATTCTGTGTTCACCTAATTTACTTATAGTTTCCTTCTTGATATTCAAGTCTTTCATCCATTCTGAACTTATCTTGGTGTAGGGTATGAGATGTTGATCTAAACCTAATCTCTAGTTACAGGAAAATGAAATTTAAGAGACCATGTTAGGCTTTACTACATTATGTTAAGTCCTTATCATTAGCACATTTTAGCAGCATTAACTAGAGAAACATTGCAAATAACTTGGATCCTGGGAAGCAGGTCTACTAGGAGGTTTGTCACGTGAGAGCTGTTCTGAGAATGAGACTGATTTCGGTTTCCAAAGGAAGATGCTTCCAGGCATCAGATAGCTATGTAAGATAACTAAGACTTAAGATAAAATATGGTGATTAAATGGATATTTTGAGTGAGTTACTAGAAACTAGAAGACTTTATGTTATTTAACATTGATATTCATTGTAATATTACTCTTATTTTTATATTTCTTGGTGTTTATGTTTGCCTCCCAGAAGTGTATGCCCAAATTTTATTTACTGTTAGAAGATCAGTGCTGTTCCTCCTACAACTTTTGGTTAACTAAAAGTCTGTCTTCCATTAATATTAACCTCCCCTAATAAAAAACCTGACTTAGTTTACCTATAGAATCTATTTAATGAGGTTTGCTTCCTTAGGGGATAGATGAGATTATAACTCTCCTCAACTAAATTTGTTCAACTTTTGTGACATTGAAGGAAGCATAGTATGATTTTTTGTGATACTCATGACCATGAGTTTTTCTGTACTGTTGCTTACAATGCCTGGGAAATTTCTGTATTTTGTAATGCATTTGTTTCTTGGCACAAGTCTAAGCCCCCTTGATTCAGAGCCCCTAATGCTTGCTCAAATTAATTCCTTTGACCATAAGAGGTTGGGAGAAGTTTGTCACAAATTTTATTCCCTCTTAAGGGAGGATAAAGTCCCTATTCCTTCTTTTAGGAACTCTATCTATTTCTAGACAAGTTAGATAGTAAGGATGTTTCCAATGAGTTGGGTTATTTTAATGGACTTCTGTTGAGACTTTAATCCAGCTCCTTGCTTATGAGAATGTTGGGCTTTAAATGGTGCCCAAAAAGGAGAATTATGGGGAAATATTATTTATTAATGTTGTTTGAACCTGGCTTATGTAGCTAGAAAATTTTCTAACCTGAAACCATAGGCCATGCTGACCTCAGAGCACCTTTAGGGAACCCTGGAATGATTGTTTTGGATCTAGTTAGATCTTAGGTACACCCAAAACATTCCCCAGTACCTTGTATTTTGACTTTGCTCAAATTTTATTGAATGTTTATGCTCACTTGTGTATACACACACACACATATTCTCCAAGCAAATTGTTTACATTTGACAGTCTGTGTTCTGGCATTTACTTCGGTTATGCCCCATTTCTAGAATGCTCTCTCTCCTTAACTTTGACTACTAACATCCTTGGCTTTTTAAGTCCTAACTAAAATCCTATCTTTTATAGGAAGCCTTTCCCAACCATTTTTTTTACCTTGTTTGCCTAAGCTTCCTCATCTATAAAATAAGCTGGAGAAGGAATTGGCAAATCACTCTAGTATCTTTGCCAAGAAAACCCCAAATGGGAACATAAAGACTGACATGACTGAAATAGCTGAATAACAACTCAGAGATTGAGAGGTAGAGAGGTTGAGCTGTCCAGAGTCACATGGTTAATTGGACCAGAATCAGGATTAGAAATCAGGTTTTCTCATTCCAAGTGCAAAGCTCTCATTACCACACAAGAAAATCTGCTAATTCTTGTGGTTCATTATGTCAAGATGGAGCTAACTAGTTACATTTCCCCCAAGTAATTATCCATTGGCCAAGCTTGCTTTATTTCTTCTTTAAAAAATTTTAATTTATTTATTTTAAAATCTTTTTCCATGGTTGCATTATTCATGTTCTCTCCTTCCCCTCACCCCACCCTACCTCCCAGAGCTGACAAGCAATTCCACTGGGTTATGCATGTGTTATCACTTGATACTTCTTTCCATATTATTCATTCTTGCAATAGAGTAATCTTTTAAAACCCAAACTTCAAATCATATTCCCATATAAACATGTGATAAAGCATATGTGTTTTTTTCTGCATTTCTACTCCCACAGTTCTTTCTTTTGATGTGGATAGCATTCTTTCTCAGAACCAACCCTTCTTAATTCTAATGTTATCCCTCTTTTAATTATTTCCCAATTATCCTTTACATAGCTTGTTTTGTATATGTGTATATATATATATATACATACATATATATGTGTATATATATATTTGCATGCTGTTTCCCCTATTAGAGTTTAAGCTCTTTAAGGGCAGAGATTGTCTTTCCTCTTTTTGTCTCCCTGTCACTTAGCATAGTGCCTAGCCCACAGTTGGTGCTTAATAAATGTCTACTGAATGAATGAAAATGGTATCCTTATTTGGCTAGATTTAACAGAGATTGGGGCTATGGTGGGTAATGGGGGTATAGAGAAAGAGCTGCACCTCTGGCTCTCTCTCCTCTGCTGAATGTAAATAAAATTTTTTCTAAAGTTGTGTCAGTTGGGATTTGTTCTCCACGTACTGGAATTTGAAGGATTGGGAGGATGGTGTTGCTCCTGACAGTAATACAGAAGTTTTGAGGGGGAGGGAGAGAATTTAGGGGGGAAATAATAGTTTCAATTTTGGACATGTTGAGTTTAAGATATCTATTGGACATCCAAACCTGCAACTTCCCTACAAATCCTCTTGACAATTGCATTTGAGATCCAAGGAAATGCAGGAAATGGCCCTTGTATTCTAGAAGCTCACATTCTAATGGGAGAGAAAATATGTAAATAACTAGAAATAGAGACCTATATCTGCTGGGGATATATTCCAAGAGTGGGTGGTTGAAACCACAGATAATACTGGACCCCATACAGTTCTCGGTTTAACGTTTAATAGCTATATTAACTTTACTGTATAGTACTATGCTTTCTGTCCCAGCTCATGTCCCTGGATTTTGCACTCTGCAGTCACACACACACACACACACACACACACACACACACACACACACACACA